>NC_045544.1:134277768-134365268 GCF_009769535.1 Thamnophis elegans
GACTGATGACCATTTTGCACACTTAGCGACCATTTTGCACACTTAGCGACCGTTTTCATACTTAGTGACCATCCTCATGGTCACATGATCAAAATTTTGATGTTTGGCCACAGATTCATATTTATGATGCTTTCAGTGTCCTGGGGTCATATAATCGCCTTGTGTGACCTTTTGACAAAATATAAAATTTTTAATCAAGCCACCCACCCACCCCGGTCAATGGTGTCCCTCTTTACCAATCTGAAAATCTGGTCACCTTAGATATGATTATTCTACACTATCATGCTCATATTTATAAAACTCAGTGCCTCTGTGAAAGGCAAGGATGACTACTGCGTTTGTGGTGCAATCAAAACATTGCGTGTGTTGAAGTTGTTTTAACGCAAACCAAAGATGCCTTTTAAAAAACAAGTTTACATCATATTCTTATGCATGCCAGTGCGCTGTGGGAGGTAATTTAAGGTGGTTCTGACAAGTGTCATCGGCATCTTCATATCCGGTGAGATGGGCGGCAAGCCACTCCCATCCGGTCACATGGGCAGCAAGCCACTCCCACAAAGGAGGCCACACCCACAGAGTAGGTTCGAACAATTTTTGAAACCCACCACTGATCTTCCTCCTCCTATTTCCCCCATAACAACAACCCTGTGAGGTGGCTTGGGCTGAGAGAGAATGACTCAAGCCACCCAGCTGAGTTTTGTGCTGGGACTAGAATTCTTTTTTTTTTTCCCCGACAGATTTTTTTATTATTTTTTTCCCTTCTACACCACCTTACAGTCATTACATCAACATTGTTATGTCATCATACCTGTACATGTATATAATATTTCGCTTCTATGTTTACACACTTTATACACAGTTCTATATATATTTATATATATTGTTTTTTGGGCTTAATTCATTTTATTCTTGTTTTGCAGCCATTTGTACCAATTGTTCCAAATTTCATAATATTCCGACTCTTCTTTATCTTTTAATTTCAGTGTTAATTTGTCCATCTCTGCACAATCCAAAGTTTTTTTTATCACTAATTCATCCGAGGGGGTATTATTTTGTTTTCCAGCATTGGGCAAATGCTATTCTAGCTGTGGTTAGCAGATGTGTTAATATGTACTTAATTTTCTTTGTATATTTCCCTTTGATTATTCCCAGTAGAAAGATTTCGGGTTTGTATTTTATCTGTTCTCCTGTAATTTCTTGCACCCATTTCCAAATTTTTGAGCTGGGACTAGAATTTATTGTCTCCTGGTGATTGGCTCAAAGTCACCCAGCTGGCTTTCATGCCTAAAATGGGATTAGAACTCACAATCTCCTGGTGATTGGCACAAAGCCATCCAGCCGGCTTTCATGCCTAAGGGGGGACTAGAACTCTCCCTCTCCTAGCAATTGCCACCAAGTCACCCAGCTGGTTTTCATGTTTATGGCGGTATTAGAAGACACCATCTCCTGATGATTGATGCAAAGTCACCCAGTCCGCTTTCATGCCTAAAGTGAGACTAGAATTCACTGCCTCCTGGTGATTTGGCCCATAGTCCCCTGTTCTGTCCCCCCCTTCACGGCTCTTAGCAAACGCAGGCAGGCAACTTAAAAGGAAGTCTTTCTTTATCAGTTCTCAGTTCAAACTGGCTTCGAGCCCAAAAATAACATAAATACAAATCTCCGACAAGAATGCAAAACAAAAACTCTTACAAGCACTGCACTTCTCCCACAGTCTCCATGGATCAGGTTTACATGAAACACCAAAGCACTTATCCAAGTGTAACAAGCATAAATCACCATTAATAATCAAGCAACGTTGTACAAACCAAGGCACACACGAAGGAACGTTGACTCCAGCGACTAGGGCGTGGCAGCCTCCGTCCTTTTATCTCCAAACTTGCCTCCCACAAGCCCCAGCGGCATACTGAATCTTGATCCCGAAAAAACTCACAGCAGACATCTGCTGAGTCACAACAGTCACCTGACTGGTTTTCATGGCTAAAGCAGGACTAGAACTCACCGTCTTCTGGGGAAAGCCAACTTTCATGGCTAAGTTGGAGCTAGAACTCATAGTCTCCTGGTGATTGGCCCAAAGTCACCCAGCCACCTTTCATGACTAAGGTGGGACTAGAATTCCCAGTCTCCTGGCTTCTAGTCTAGTGCCTTAACCACTAGATTAATGACCATTAACCTTTTTGTTGCCACGTGCTGAAAGTGTGCACGCCTGCACCTATAATGCAATGTGTGGGCGACACCTCCCTGCCCCCCGTGCATGCGCTTGCAACCCCCAATGCCCCGTTTTGGGCCTAGGAGGCCTCCCTGCAGTGGATTGGAGTGCACAGCCCCCCTGCTTTCCCCACCTCTGGCGCATGTGTACACGCCTTGCCCACACACAATGCGCACGCATCTCCTGCATGTGCCCCGCCCCCATGGATACACAGCAGAGACCCAAAACCAGCTGCGTGCTGGAGCTGAGCTGGGGCGCCAGCTTGCGTGCCCGCAGAGAGGGCTGTGTGTGCCACCTGTGCCATAGGTTCACCATCACGGCACTAGATCAAAGTGGCAGTGGGAGGGCAAAAATGAGGACCCTCCAAGCCAACTGTGCAGGGTGAAACCTGTGGGTTTCAATTCCATTTCTTTCCAGAAAGCTTCTTAAAATGCTAAGTTGAGGCATGGTAGCCCTGGACAGCTGATCAGATTTAAAAGCAGAGAGATAATTTGATGTGTGTGGAATTCCAGCCTGGAACTTCTCATCCAGCTGTGGCTGTAGAGAGTTGCAGATGTGCACCCACCTGCCCTGATTTGCTCCAACCTCCCTTTTTGTTTTCAAGTCTGAGATACTACAGAGGGGAATGGAATGGAACAGAAGGGAACTCAGTGGTGGAGTAGAATAGAAATCTTTATTTAGAATAGAATAGAATAGAATAGAATAGAATGGGAGGGAAGGGAAGGGAAGAGAAGAGAATACCAATAGCACTTTGACTTATATACCGCTTCACGGTGCTTTTACAGCCCTCTCTAGGTGGTTTACAGAGTCAGCCTCTTGCCCCCAACAATCTGGGTCCTCATTTTACCGACCTCGGAAGGATAGAAGGCTGAGTCAACCTTGAGCCTGGTGAGGATTGAACTCCTGGCCCTGAGCTGAATTGCTCGCAATAATGCATTCTAGCCAGAATAGAATAGAATCATTATTGAGAATAGAATAGAATTGAATGTGAGTGGAGTGGAGTGGAGTGGAGTGGAGTGGAGTGGAGTGGAATGGAATGGAATAGAATAGAATAGAATAGAATAGAATAGAATTAGGAATGGAATGGAATAGAGTAGAATAGAATAGAAATTGGAATCGAAATTGGAATCGAAATTGGAATCGAAATTGGAATCGAAATTGGAATCGAAATTGGAATCGAAATTGGAACAGATATAGAAATTGGAATGGAATGGTATAGAATAGAAATTGGGATGGAATGGAATCGAAATTGGAATAGAAATAGGAATGGATGGAATAGAATAGAATAGAAATTGGAATAGAAATTGGAACAGAAATAGAAACTGGAATGGAATGGAACGGAATAGAAATTGGAATAGAAATAGAAATTTGAATAGAAACAGAAACTGGAATAGAATAGAATAGAATAGAATAGAATAGAATATAGAAATGGGATACAAGAACAAAATAGAATGGAAACAATATAACAGTAACTTGAATACTTCAGTACTTCATAAGTTTACACAGTTTCTAACACAGGATTTTCTGTCCCGTGTGACAATATCAGGATGGTCCAAACTATTTCAAACACTTTACGGTGACAGAAGATAGGATAGCAACCAAGAGAATTAAATTACAGAAATACTGTACCATACGGGGGAAGAATCTATACATCCCTTTGACTGTATGTATAGCGATTTGGCTTACTCTAATTCTTTTAGTCACAGTTGTTCATTGATCAAGATTACCATAACATCTATATTTATTGATTATACATGCACTGATTATTTCTATTACAACGAAAATATGGTGTAAGCTGTTTAGAGTGTGAATAGAGGATAAAGGAAAATGTATAAGGCACTGAAAGTTCACTTAGTGACCATTCGAAGTTACAACGGCACTGAAAAAAAGTGACTTGTCACCATTTTTCACAGTTATGCCCATTACACCATCCCCCAAGGTCACCGGATTTATATTCGGATGCTTGACAACTGACTCACATTTATGACAATTGCAGCGTCCCGGGGTCACATGATCCCATTTTGCGACCTTCTGACAAGCAAGGTGTAATGGGGAAACCAGATTCACTTAACAGCCGTGTGGCTAATTTAACAACTGCAACGATTCACTTAACAAATGCGGCGAGAAAAGTCGTAAGATGGGGCAAAACTTGCTCAACAAGTTTCTCACTTAGCAACATACTGTAAATTTTGGGCTAAGTTGTGGTCATAAGTTGAGGACCACCTGTACTGCTTTATATTGCACTGCTGAGACCATACTATTGTCCAAGGCACCTGAGGGTAGAACAAGAAGCAATGGGTGGAAACTAATCAAGGAGAGAAGCAACTTAGAACTGAGGAGAAATTTCCTAACACTTAGAACAATTAATCAGTGGAACAACTTGCTTCCAGAAGTTGTGAATGCCCCAACACTGGAAGTCTTTAAGAAGATGTTGTATAGCCATTTGTCTGAAATGTTATAGGGTCTCCTGTCTGAGCAGGAGATTAGACTAGAAGACCTCCAAGGTCCTTTCCAATTCTGCTATTCTGTAATGTTCTGTAAAGACCAAAAATCTGCTCACCAGGAACCAACAAGCAGATAATCAGAGATTAACACCAAGAACGATCTCCCCGTGGAGATCCGGACCCTTACTACCCTCCTGGCCTTCCGCAAAGCAGTTAAGACCTGGCTGTTCCGGCAGGCCTGGGGCTGTTGAACCATCCAGCTCCATTCGAGCTTACGAATTGTTGTATAATTTTAAATTGTTGTTTATTTTATTTTTATTTTTTGTATCCCTTCCCCTTTTTTATTGTGAGCCGCCCTGAGTCTCTCGGGAATAGGGGGGCATACAAGCCCAATAAAATCCTAAATCCTAAATTAATACTAGGCTAGCCATCAAGCAATAAATGCCCCAATCAAGGAACTTCAAACCCAGACAAATAAACAACAGTCTAATCAAGGAACCACCAAGAACACTGCCCACTAACACCGACAGGGAAAGCCACTAGTACGAGAGCAAAGCCCACTTCCTTCTAGCACTGATGATGTTCCCTAGTTGGGCGACGAAACGTCTGCAAGAAGACACCCAAGCTCAGAAAGCACCAAGGACCCTTCAGTCCTGTAATGTTGCCAAAATTTCATTTTTGGAAGGGGGGGGGGGGAAATCAGGAAGATAAAAAAAATATCGGCGTACAGTAGTCAAACTCGGAGTCTTGACCCCCCCAAAATATCCTGTCCCTGCTCAAAGGCTGCCTTTAGCTGCACCGTGCATGAGTGCCAAATCCCCACGCTGGCTAACGCGGCCGCCAATCAATTACAATTCCAACAAGCTTTCGTTCTGCATAGAAGACGGATCGCTTTCTCATCAAACATATGTACTCAGACGCAAAACAGCCGACGCAAAACAAATCTCAACTAGACGGCTCTCGTTCAGGGCCCAGCATAGTAAATTGAGTGTTTTACTTAAATGTCTTTTTATAAAATCAAATGCTTCTTTTCTCTCTCTCTCTCTCTTTCCCCCTCCCTCCTTTCTGTTCCCAAGGACGTTGGCAAGGTCGTCGAAGACCCCGGTGCTCCTTACGGTGTATTAGGCCCAGAAATCCATTTCGATAGGCTATTGTTGCCTCTATCCTCCTGTGCCTCCGACTTCATTTTCACTTCAATTTTATCAGCCTTCCGCTGGAGACTGGGAGAGATAGGGAACAAGCACTGACATGAATTAGCCTTAAGATTGACTGATAGGGCCTGGCCCAGGGGATGCTGGGTGGAAAGTTTTCCCAGCTCTTGTATGCTCTTTCTTTCTTTTTCTTTCTTTCTTTCTTTCTTTCTTTCTTTCTTTCTCTCTCTCCTTCCTTCCTCCTTTCCTTTCTCCATTCTTTCTCCTTCTTTCTCTTTTTTCTTTTCTTACTTCCGAACTACCTTCTTCCCTTCCTCCTTCCTCCATCTATCTTTCTTTCTTTCTTTCTTTCTCTTTCTTTCCTTCCTCCTTTCCTTTCTCCATTCTTTCTCTTTCTTTCTCTTTTTTCTTTTCTTACTTCCGAACTACCTTCTTCCCTTCCTCCTTCCTCCATCTTTCTTTCTTTCTTTCCTTCTTCCTTCCTTTCATCTTTCTTTTATCTTTCTTTTTTCCTTCTTTCTCTTTCTTTCCCTTTCTTTCTTTCTCTTTTCTTCTTTCTTTCTTTCTTTCCTTCCTTTTCTTTCTTTCTTTATTTCCTCCCTCCCTCCTTCCTTTTCTTTCATTCCTTCCTCTTTTCTTTCTTTCTTTTTTCTTTTATTCTTTCTCTTTGTTTCTCTCTTTCCTTCTTTCTTTCCTTTCTTTCCTTTTCCTTCCTTCTTTCTTCCCTCTTTCTCTTTATTTTCTTCTTTTGTTCTTTTTTTCTTTCCTTCCTTTTCCTTTCTTTCTTTCCTTCCTCTTTCCTTTCTTTTTTCTTTCTTTCTCTGTTTCTTTCTTTCCTTCTTTCTCTCTTTCTCTTTATTTTCTTCTTTCATTCTTTCTTTCTTTCCTTCCTTTCTTCCTTTTCCTTTCTTTATTTCCTCCCTCCCTCCTTTCTTTCTTTCCTCTCTTTCTCTCTCTCTTTCTTCCTCTTTCTTTTTTCTTTCCTCCCTCCTTTCTTTCTTTTCTCTCTTTCTGTCGTCCTTTATCTTTTCTTTCTTTTTCTTTCTCTCTCTCGCTTTCTTTCTCTCTCTCTCTCTCTCTCTCTCTTTCTTTCTTTCTTTCTCCCTCTTTCTTTTTTCTTTCCTCCCTCCTTTCTTTCTTTCCTCTCTTTCTGTCATCCTTTATCTTTTCTTTCTTTTTCTTTCTCTCTCTCTCTCTCTCTCTCTTTCTCTCTCTCTTTCTTCCTCTTTCTTTTTTCTTTCCTCCCTCCTTTCTTTCTTTCCTCTCTTTCTGTCGTCCTTTATCTTTTCTTTCTTTTTCTTTCTCTCTCTCTCTCTCTCTCTCTTTCTCTCTCTCTTTCTTCCTCTTTCTTTTTTCTTTCCTCCCTCCTTTCTTTCTTTCCTCTCTTTCTGTCGTCCTTTATCTTTTCTTTCTTTTTCTTTCTCTCTCTCGCTTTCTTTCTCTCTCTCGCTTTCTTTCTCTCTCTCTCTCTCTTTCTTTCTTTCTTTCTTTCTTTCTTTCTTTCTTTCTTTCTTTCTTTCTTTCTCACGCTCTCTCTTTAAAAATGGGGAGGGGAGGAAAAAGAAACCACTCCAACCTGTCTCTGTCACTCTCCTGTCATGGACTATGCCAATCCAGGCCGGGGTGATGGACAGGACAAGTTGGCTTCTGATGGGGTAATTTCCCCAAGCCAACTTTTGAATCTATTCCGTATCACTGATGGCAGCTAAGTAAGTGCAGAAGTTGGCAGTCGGCGTGAAGGCTGGGATGCCTTTTGAGTGAAGGAAATGATGAGGCTGCTAATGGTCCGAGCATCACTGTTTAGGCTTTCAAGAGGCTTTTTCCTTAACTCCAGAAACTTTTCTTGTTACAGTTGGATGTGAAAGGAGATTGTAAGCTTAGATACTTGACAGATAGAGGACAATTCAAAGAGTGGAGAACCTTCGCTTCTAATGGTGTTTCACTAAGAGGTAGTACAGATAGTCCTTGGCTTAGGCAAAGGTAAAGGTTCCCCTCACACATATGTGCTACCCATTCCCGACTCTAGGGGGTGGTGTTCATCTCTGTTTCTAAGCCAAAGAGTCAGCGCTCTCCGAAGAGAGATGTGGTCATGTGGTCAGCATGATTAAACGCCGAAGGCACACGGAATGCTATTACCTTCCCACCAAAGGCAATCCCTATTTTTCTACTTGCCTTTTTACATGCTTTCGAACTGCTAGGTTGGCAGAAGCTGGGACAAGTAACGGGAGCTCACTCCGTTACGCGGCGCTAGGGATTCGAGCCATCCTTGGCTTACAACCAGGAATCCCTACACCACTTCAGACAAATGGTTATCCAACATCTTCTCAAAAACTTCCAGTGTTGGGGCATTCACAACTTCTGGAGGCAAGTTACTCCACTGATTAGTTGTTCTGACTGTCAGGAAATTTCTCCTTAGTTCTAAGTTGCTTCTCTCCTTGATGAGTTTCAATGGTTCTTGTCCTGCCCTCAGGTGCTTTGGAGAATAGCTTGACTCCCTCTTCTTTGTGGTAGCCCCTGAGATATTGGAGCACTGCTATCATGTCTCCCCTAGTCCTTCTTTTCATTCAACTAGACATACCCAGTTCCTGCAACCGTTCTTCGTATATTTTAGCCTCCAACATCTTTGTCGCTCTTCTCTGCACTCTTTCTAGAGTCTCCACATCTTTTCTACAATGTGGCGACCAAAGCTGGATGCCGTATTCCAAGTGTGGCCTTACCAAGGTATTACCAAGTGGCCTTAGCAAGGCACTTGAGCAGCGGGTTGGACTAGAAGACCTCTAAAATTCCCTTCTAATTCTATTATCCTGCATTCTGTATACCTAAGGAAGTCACTTAAAACGTATGAGAGTTTTCTACGGATTGGCCATCTCAACTCAGGCATACACACCTACACCTGCACCCCACCCTTCCCAGGGAGGTGGATATTGCTAATCAGAAGCAGCTGTTTCTCTCCTCACTCTGGACAACCTGCTTGACCTTTGACCTCCGAACTTGACCTCTTCCAAAATCCCCACCCCCACCCCAAGTCCCTGCTTTTCAGGGGTGGCTGGCGAGGGCTTTTGTCTCGGGCCAGTTGAGGAGGCCAGACAGATAAATGGTTTCTCTTTGTCCTTCGGTGCATCGGACCGGCGGATCGATTCTGGCTCTGCCGCGTGCCGAGGATTGGTCGCTACTACCGCCTCTGAATGACAACCCCGCTCGCCTCCTGCCCTCCCCCTCTTACTCCTCTGCCCTCTGCCCCCCAAAAACACCACCTTGGTGCTGGTGCTGGTGGGAAAAGAGATTGAAAGCTGCAAGAGCTTTTATCGATTGTTGCTTTCTTGAAAGAACGGCTGGGGCCACAATGGAGAGAAGAAAAGGCCAGCGCTCCCGGCTGGGAGGGATGCAGGGGGAGGGGGGGGGAGACGGCCCACGATTAGATCAACGATTGCATTTAAGTACTCCGAGGATGGACAAGCCATTTGTCAGGGTTCCAAATAGCGTCCAAAATGAAATCCGAGTCCAAGGCAAAGTCTTGCTCAAAGTTCCAATTTATGAAGAGAACCATGTTGGCACATCTGGGAGAACCTGAATCCGAAAGCTTCCCAGTTCTCTCCACCCACTTGAAAGTTCAAGATCTTGGCCACACACCACCATCCATCACATGGTCCAATCATCCACAGCCATGCTGGCAGCTTCCACCCATCTGGCTACTACCCGGGGGAGGGCCTTCTCTGTGGCAGCTCCGGCCCTTTGGAACGAACTCCCTGCAGAGGTTCGGACCCTCACCTCTCTCCAGGCCTTCCGGAAAGCCGTCAAAACCTGGCTGTGCCGGCAGGCCTGGGGTTGACGAGTTCCCCTCCCCTCTCAACCTGTGTGGCTGTGTGATTCTTGGCTATTTTAACTGCTTGTATTGTGTTCTATGTTCCCTTTCCCTCCTTTGAGTTGTTCACCGCCCTGAGTCCCTCCCGGAAAAGGGCGGCATATAAATAAAACAAATCTAAATCTAAATCAGTTCCGGTCAGGTGCAGAGGTGCAAAGACAAAGGATGACCTTGGCTTTCTAGAAAGGAATTTTGTTATGGCTACATATCATCGAACTCCGTACAGGGCCCCCCCGCTCCCATTTTCCCACCATAGAAAATGCAGAGTAGAATGATAGAACGTGTGGCAGGCCAAAGACCCAAAAGAAAAGATGGCTGCAGGCCTGACACCATTCAATTTTCCCCTTGTAGGAAGTTAAAACCCAGCCCTCCCCTAGAAAAAACGAAATACCCTGGGAAATATTGAAAAGGCAGAATATTATATCTCCCTGGATAAGAAATGGAAAAGCATGTTTTTTTTTAAGGCAGGAAACAGACTCACTCTTAATAGCCCCCACCTTTCTCAATAGGCCATTAAAATGCTTGAGCCAGTCTATTCTACATAACAAAGACCTCCTCCCTTCAGCTCCAGGGCGATGGGATTAAGGCATGATAGTATTGGCCCTTTACCCATCTCATCACAGGGCACCTGGGAAGAAGCAATGCTCAACCAAACCTGGACTCAAAGCACAGCCTAGAGAGTTGACCCCGCATGGCCCCATGGGAGTCTGACAACCAATCAGAATACAAGATCAAGGTCAAAGGCCAGAGAGGGCATAAAACCGGGGACTTTCGTCATCTCTGTCTTTTTCTTCTTCTTCATCCAACATCTGCAATCATGGGATTCCCCTTTTCCTGCTCAGGAGCTCAAGCCACGTGTGATCTTGTCCATCAGTAAACCATCTCTCCAAGCAGCCTCCATGTTTCCAGTGTCTTTTTCCCCACTTGGAACTGAACCCAGAAGGACATTCCTTCCAACAGTTCTGCAATCGGCTGGTTGCTCGTCCGGGGGGGGGGGGGGGGAGGGGGGGCCTGCGAGGCAGCACACTTTAGGGGGAGGGGAGGAAGAAAGGGGCCTCTCGGCCGGAAGGGCTGCCTTGATGGTTCCTTCAGGCAGAGGTCAGCCATGGGTAAGGCTGCAGGGCTGCAGAGCCGGCTTTTCAAATTCCTGGAAGGGCAGCATCTTTCGGAGGCTGCTGCTCATTTAAGGTGAAAGTTTATGCCTTTTGATAAAATGGGTTGGTCACCGAGGCTCCCCTGGACTCCTGGTTTTCCTTTCCTCTCCTCTCCTTCTCTTTCCTTCTTTCCTTTCTTTTCCTTTCCTTCTTTTCCTTTCTTTCCTTTCCTTCTTTTCCTTTCTTTCCTTTCCTTCTTTTCCTTTCCTTCCCTTTCCTTCTTTTCCCTTCCTTTTCTTTCTTTTCCTTCCTTCCCTTTCCTTCTTTTCCTTTCCTTTCTTTTCTTTTTCTTTCTTTTCCTTCCTTCCCTTCCCTTCCTTTCATTCTTTCCTTTTCCTTTCTTTCCTTTCCTTCTTTCCTTCTTTCCTTTCCTTTCCTTCTTTTCCTTTCCTTCCTTTCTTTTCCTTTCCTTTCCGTCCCTTCCCTTCCCCTTCCTTTCCTCCCCTTTCCTTCTTTTCCTTTCCTTTCTTTTCCTTTTTCCCCCTTTCTTTTCCTTTCTTTTCCTTTCTTTTCCTTTCTTTTCCTTTCTTTTCCTTTCTTCCCTTTCCTTCCCTTTCCCTTCCCTTCCTTTCATTCTTTTCTTTTCCTTTTCCTTTCCTTTCCTTCTCTTTCCTTCTTTCCTTTCCTTTCCTTCCCTTCCCTTTCCTTCTTTTCTTTTCCTTTCCTTTCTTTTCTTTTCCTTCCTTCCCTTTCCTTTCCCTTCCTTTCATTCTTTTCTTTTCCTTTCTTTCCTTCTCTTTCCTTCTTTCCTTTCCTTCCCTTTCCTTTCCTTCTTTTCCTTTCCTTTCTTTTCCTTCCTTGCCTTTCCCTTCCATTCCTTTCATTCTTTTCTTTTCCTTTCCTTTCCTTTCCTCTCCCCTTACTCCTTACTCCCTTCCTTACTCCATCTCCTTCCTTCTTTCTCCTCTTCCTCCCCCCCTCCTTCCCTCCCTCCCTCCGGGATTCCCCTCCCTCTAATTTCTGATTTACTCTTAGGCTCCTACTTTGTGTCCAGTAGGAGGCTAGAAAGGAGACCCAAAAGGAACAGATTGCTTTAGCTGTGTCCCCTTTGAGCGGGGACATGCAGCATTTCTCTAACACTCTTTCTTTCTTTCTTTCTTTCTTTCTTTCTTTTTTTCTTTCTTTCTTTTTTTCTTTCTTTCTTTCTTTCTTTCTTTCTCTCTCTTTCTTTCTTTCTTTCTCACCTTTATTATTTTTATAAATAAGGTGGCGGAAACACACAACACTCCTTCCTCCTCCCATACAAAAGGCCTGTGAGGTGGACTGAGCTGAGAGAGATGGACTGGCCGAAAGTCACCCAGCCTAAGGGAGAACTAGAATTTCTAGTCTCCTGGTGATGAGCTCAAAGTCATCCAGCCAACTTTCACGCCTAAAGATATGAAATCACCATCTCCTGCTTTCTAAGCCTGGTGCTTTAACCACAAGGCCAAATTGGCTTCCATTCATTTTCCTAGTAAGAAACAAGAAGTTGTTCCTGTTCCTTTTGGGCTTCCTTAGCAATGGCAATTCTGGTCCTAATTTGTGGTCGTAAGTCGAGGACTACTTGTACATATAAAAGAAGAGGAAGGAGGAGAGAAAGGGAGAATCCCAGTTAGAGGACTTAGAATAGAATAGAATAGAATAGAATAGAATAGAATAGAATAACAGAGTTGGAAGGGACCTTGGAGGTCTTCTAGTCCAACCCCCTGCTTAGGCAGGAAACCCTTAAAGGCTTCCAGTGTTGGTGCATTCATAACTTCTGGAGGCAAGTTGTTCCACTGGTTAATTGTACTCACTGTCAGGAAATTTCTCCTTTCTAGGTTGTTTCTCTCCTTGATGAGTTTCTACCCATTGCTTCTTGTTCTACACTCAGGTGCCTTGGAGAATAGCTTGACTCCCTCTTCTTTGTGGCAGCCCCCGAGATATTGGAAGACTGCTATCATGTCTCCCTAAGTCCTTCTTTTCATTCGACTTGACATCCCCAGTTCCTGCAACCGTTCTTCATATGTTTTAGCCTCCAGTCCCCTCATCATCTTTCTTGCTCTTCTCTGCATTCTTTTTAGAGTCTCCACATCAGTCGTGAAATTCATTTTTTTTCACTATTGGTCCCGTGGCCGTGGCTTGGTGGGCGTGGCAGGAGAAGGATACTGCAAAATCCCCATTCCCTCCCAACTCCTGGGGGAAGGGTATTGCAAAAATCTCCATTCCCACCTCACTCTGGGACCAGCCAAAGGTGGCATTTGCCGGTTCTCTGAACTACTCAAAATTTCCGCTACTGGTTCTCCAGAACCTGTCAGAACCTGCTGAATTTCACCCCTGCTCCACATCGTTTTGACATCGTGGCAACCAAAACTGGATGCCGTATTCCAAGTGTGGCCTTACCAAGGCTTTATAAAGTGGCACTAACCCTTCACATGATTCTCTCCCTCTGTTTATGCAGCCTAGAACTGTGTTGGCTTTTTTGGCAGCTGCTGCACACAGCTGGCTTCTATTTAAGCGATTGTCCACTAGTATTCCAAGATCCGCTTCGCTTAAGGGAGCTTTTATTGACATCATGTGTTAAGTACCCATTGCATTTTATCTTCCTCATTACTCAACCGTATTCATGTTTTCTCTGGAACTGATAAAGTGGCCCATTGCTTGAGAGCCTTTCCTTTAACTTCCTTCCTACACCACCTTCCAAAAGTAAAGATCAAACCGCCAGACCGGAAGTGTGGGTGCCATTCCAGGCTCCTTCCCTCCTCCCCACGTTTCCCACACTTTCTACCTTAGATCTCTGGCTCCTTTGAAGTCGGTTGAACCCACCAGTCAACCGTAGAAGCGTCTCAGGTCAAGGATAGCATTATAAATGTTCAACGGGCACTTGCCCCCATAAGTGCTTTCTCCCAGCTATGAAAGGCCAGGGCTCAGTGAGGCAGAGCGGAGAGGAGGAGGAGGAGGAGGAGGAGGAGGAGGAGGAGGAGGAGGAAGGGCTATAGAAGTGGAGGTGAAACTTCATTAAAAACACAAGCCCAGCTACCCTGCGAATTCGCAAGCTACCAGTTTAAAAGAATAAGACAGTTGGAAAGGACCTTGGAGGTCTTCAACCCCAAGGATCTCCAATCTTTGGACTTGTAGACTTCAACTCCCAGAATTCTTTAGCCAGAATTCTGGGAGTTGAAGTCCACACATAGTGACTAGGGAATTCTGGGAATTGAAGCCCACAAATCTTAGGGTTGCCAAGATTGAGAAACATATACAGCTGGCTAAGTCAGTGGCTAAGGAAATTATTGTGTTGGCCATCCATGTTGGAAAAGGACCTTGGAGGTCTTCTAATCCAAAGGTCTCCAATCTTTAGACTTGTGGACTTCAACTCGCAGAATTCCCCAGCCAGCTGAGGAATTCTGGGAGTTGAAGTCCACAAGTCTTTAAATGGCCAAGGTTGAAGAGCCCCCTTCTAGTCCAAACCGCCTGCTCAAGCAGGAGACCCTATGCCATTTCAGGCAAATGGTTGTCCAATCTCTTCTTAAAAACTTCCAGTGTTGGAGAATCCACAACTTCTGGAGGCAGGTCCCAAAGGGGCTTTTTGAAGAGGCAACTGGACTTTCTGTTTTTTTTTTTCTTTTCTTTGAAGACATTTTGCTTCTCATCCAAGAAGTTTCTTCAGAGCTTGGATGAGAAGCAAAACTTCTTCAAAGAAAAACCAGAAAGCCCTGTTGAAAAAGCACCTTTGGGACAACCGTGGCCTGGATGACTGAGAATCTCCATAGACTTCTGGAGGCAAGTGATCGATTGATTGTTCTCGCCGTCAGGAAATTTCTCCTTAGTTCTAAGTTGCTTCTCTCCTTGATTACTTTCCATCCGTTGTTTCTTGTCCTGCCCTCAGGTGCTTTGCAGAATAGCTTGACTCCCTCTTCTTTGGAGCAGCCCCTCAAATATTGGAACACTGCTATCATGTCACCCCTGCAGGGGTGGGTTTCTTGCCAGTTCTAACCTCTTCTATAGAAGAGGTTCGACAAATCTACAGTGCCGTTTAGAACCGGTTCCAGCTCCCTCCCCCCACCCGTCCGCACATCATCAAGATGAAGAGCGAGAGGAGGAATTCTGGGAGTTGAAGTCCACAAGTCTTAAAGCTGTCAAGTTTGAACACCCATGGGTTTTTTTCCCCTAAAGGGCCAGGGGTGCGAGGGTCTTGTAACTTGACAGCTTTAAGACTTGCGTGCTTCAATGCCACAGTTCCTGAGTCAACATGACTGGAGGAGGAATTCTGGGAGTTGAAGTCCACAAGTCTTAAAGCTGTCAAGTTTGAACACCCATGGGTTTTTTTCCCCTAAAGGGTTAGGGGTGCAAGGGTCTTGTAACTTGACAGCTTTAAGATGCATGCTTCAAATTCCAGAGTTTCTGAGCCAACATTTTGGTTGCTAAGCAAGAGCGTTGTTAAGTGAGTTTTACCACATTTTACAAGTTGGCCATGCCCACCCAGTCACATGGCCAGCAAGCCACTCCCACTCAGTCACATGGCCAGCAAGCCACTCCCACCAAGCAGGCCACACCTACAGAAGAGGTTCTAAAAATTTTTGAAACCCACCACTGCACCCCTGGTCCTTTTTTTCACTAGACTAGACACACCCACAGACAACAACAAACAGCAAACAAGCTATAGAGGAATATTTTTTGTCAGCACTTTCTTCCTGAGGCCTTCTTCTGATCTTTCATGCAAGTATAGGGAACGAAAGAGGCTGCGCACTATAAGAGAAACAGCAATAAAGTGAGGACTTCTTCATCCGTGGCCATCCAGTTGTGAAATAGAAAGCATCACCTACTACACACACGGACATCTCTACAATCCACTCTCTTTTAAAATAAAGGTTGAAAGTTAGGACCTCCACTCTTAGGATTGTTTTTTTTATTAATATATTTTATTTATAGGAAGAGCCAAGGTGGCGCAGTGGTTAAATGCAGCACTGCAGGCTACTGCTAGATCAGCAGGTCAGCGGTTCAAATCTCACCGGCTCAGGGTTGACTCAGCCTTCCATCCTTCCGAGGTGGGTAAAATGAGGACCCAGATTGTTGGGGGCAATATGCTGACTCTCTGTAAACCGCTTAGAGAGGCCTGAAAGGCCTATGAAGCGGTATATAAGTCTACTGCTATTGCTATTGCTATTGCTATTTTCATTTTCATTTTCATACACTCACATGTATACACCATACAGTATTAAACAATAATTGCATCAATTCCTCCTGTTGACAATGCCCCAGAAAATAAAAGCCCAATATACCTCTTCCATTCTCCATACACCTCTTTCTTCCACCACCCTCCAACTTTCTATCTTCCCTCCATCATCCCCCTCTACCCTACTTCCCCTCGCCCTCTACCACTCCTCTCTCCAGATCCACTCCCCCCCTTCCTTTTCGCCTCCCCCCCCCCACCCTCTCTCCCATCCCTCTCTACCCATCTTTCTTCTTTCCTACTCCTCCTCCCCTCGGTGTATTTCCACTATATGTTAATGTATTGGCTTATCCTATTTTTAAAGAAAAATTAGAGAAAAACAATATACATGTGAAGTCACATTGCATTGAGATCTAACACATCGTGTCTAGCCTAATATATATCCCTCCCTCCCTCCCCCCCGACCCCCATCCTCCCCCCCCCGACTTCCCAGAACCCGTACACGGTATAGATTTTTAACAAACACAGTCTAAAATCTATTGAGAAAAAAGAAATAAAGAAATTAATGACATTCTACATTGACCTTAGCTTCTTCTTACTGAACTAACTTTAAACAATTTAAATCATTTCTGATCTTAAGCATAGGCTAACTGGAATTTCTTGGTCCCGTATTTATTTTGTATATAGTCAATCCATTTTTCCCAGTCTCGTTTATATATCTCATTTGAGTGATCTTTAAGATATGCCGATATTTTAGCCATCTTGGCTAAATTTGTAACTTTCAATGTCCACTCTTGAGTTGTAGGCAAGTCTTCCTTCTTCCAGTATTGCGCCACCAACAGTCTTGCTGCCGTTATTAGATGCAGAATCAAGTTAGTCTCTACCGCTGTAAAGTCAGTACTTATACCTAGCAAAAATAACTGAGGGGTAAACTTTATCCTTCTTTTAAAGATATTTTGCATAATCCACCATATTTTTATCCAAAATGCCTTAACCTTTTGGCAAATCCACCATATATGGAAATAGGTAGCACCGAGAGAACCACATCTCCAACATTTGGGTTGTAAATTTGGATACATAGAAGCCAGCTTTTTAGGATCTAAATGCCATCTATAGAACATCTTCTTCATCCGTGGCCATCTAGTTGTGAAATAGAAAGCATCACCTACTACACACAAGCAGGGGTGGGTTTCAGGCGGTTCGCAGCGGTCCCCGCGAACCGGTTGGTCGGCGAACCCGGAAGTAAGTAACTTCCGGGAACGCCGAAGGATCCACCCGCCCACCCGCGTTTCTTACCCGGTTTTGACGAGTTCTGCGCTTCCACGCATGCGCAGAACGCATACAGCGCCTGCGCAATCCTCCAGGAGCAGCTGGAGCATTGCACAGGCGCTAGTACGCATGCGTGCACTGCGCGCGTGCACGAGGACGCCGCCAGTTCCGTTCCAACCAAACCGGTTGGAACGGGGCGAGAAACCCACCCCTGACACACGGACATCTCTACAATCCACTCTCTTTTAAAATAAAGGTTGAAAGGAAGGACCTCCACTCTTAGGATTGTTGCAGGCATCTTCACAGACCAAGAAGAAGAAGAAAAAGTCAAACACGCATCGTATGCCCTGGAGAGATGGGACTAGAAGAAAAGCATTGTAATGCCAGTTGGTACCAGTGGTTAAGGCGCCAGTCTGGAAAGCAGAGACAGTTCTAGTCCCACCTTAGGCATGAGAGACGACTGGGTGACTTTGAGTCAATTACCAGGAGAGTGTGAGTTCTAGTCCAATCTTAGGCATGAAAGACGGCTGGGTGACTTTGGATCAATCACCAGGCGAGTGGGACTTCTAGTCCCACCTTAGGCATGAGAGACGGCTGGGTGACTTTGGGCCAATCACCAGGTGACTGTGACTTCTAATCCCACTTTAGGCATGAAAACCAACTGGGTGACTTTGGACCAATCACCAGGAGAGTGTGAGTTCTAGTCCAATCTTAGGCATGAAAGCCAGCTGAGTAACTTTGGATCAATTACCAGGTGACTGTGAGTTCTAGTCCTGCCTTAGGCATGAAAGCCAGCTGGGCGACTTTGGACCAATCACCAGGTGACTGAATTCTAGTCCAATCTTAGGCATGAAAGATGGCTGGGTGACTTTGGATCAATTACTAGGTGACTGTGAGTTCTGATCCCACTTTAGGCATGAAAGATGGCTGGGTGACTTTGGGGCAATCACCAGGTGACTGTGAGTTCTAGTCCAATCTTAGACATGAAAGCCAGCTGTGTGATTTTGGGCCAATCATTTGGTCATTAACCAAATCCTTCTTTGGTCAGATATGGTTAACGACCAAAAGATTCACCTAACAACTGCAGTGATTCACTTAACAACCACGAAAAAAAGGTTGTAAAATCGATTGCGATTCACTTAACACCTCCCTAAGCTGTGGCCGTAAGTCGAAGATTTACCTCTACTCTTTTTTCCCCCTTCCCTGTTGAGCCTCATTCTATGTCTTGGTGAGTCAGCCTGGGAAACATCACGTCTGATGATCTCAGTATCAGATGGAAAGAGAAAACTCAATTAAAATGAGGCTTTCTCGCCACCTGTTTGAATGCCCCTGTTATTCAGGAAAAACATATCAATTAACAGCTGTGATTATCCCCATCATATTTCCCGTGTGACGAAATATTCGTCTTCTTTCAAGAGTTAATCCAGGTCCCTTCTAACTGCACATCAAGCCAGAGTATTGGATATGGGTCCAGAGCAAACGAAAGCTCCAGCCCAAGCCACGTTGGACACAGAAGATCAGGGATTTAATATCCTAAAACCTTTCCTAAAGCCTCCAAACAGCTGCTGAGAGCTGAATAAGATTGGGGGGGGGGAGTGCAACAGAAAATAAGTTTAAAAAAAATAAGAATCTTTCCCGCCTCGTTCTTATAGCGAGCTTGTCTGAAGGAAGGGAATATTTAGAATAAGGAAATCAGCTCCTTAAGATTCAAATAAAACTCTATTTCAAAAATTGCAATTTAAAATGGGGAAAAAATTAAAACAGGAAAATCAGCTTCATCCAGGGGTGGGCTTCAAAAATTTTAGCAAGGGGTTCTTTGCCCAGCTGCTGGTGGTCATGGTGGGCGTGGCCGACTCGGCCTCCTGCACCACGGCGGGGATAGTGGCGTTTCTGCCCTCTTCAGGCTCCAGAGACTCTACTTGAGCCTCCGGGAGGGCGAAAATGTCCTCCCCAGCCTCTGGAGCCTCCCTGGAGGCCAGAAATGAGCCCATGAACTTCACATAGGCCTGTTTTTCACCCTCCCCAAGCCTCCATGTGTGCCTTGCACTTACCTGTATCAAGACGGGCCACGTGAAGACTCCTGGGAGGGGCGATAGGGGCGAGGCCAGCCAGGATTGGGATTTGGGGTTCTCCGAACTGCAGAGAATCTTAGCTAGAGGTTCTCCTGAACCCCTGTAAAGCCCCAGAAGTCCACCCCTAGCTACATTAAGTTTTGATAACAGTATTCCGGTATTTGAGGGGCTGCCCCAAAGAAGAGGGGGTCAACTTATTTTCCAAAGCACCTGAAGGCAGGAAAAGAAGCCATGGATGGAAACTAATCCAGGAGAGAACCAACCTAGAACTAAATTGAAATGTCCTAACAATGAGAACAATTAATTTATTTTTAAAATAGTATTTATTGAATTTTCAACATTTAAAAACAAAAGACAAATTTACACTTATAACAGCTTTTCCGTCTCATCATCAATACCTTTCGTAACAATCCTATTTACAAAAATTCTATCTCCATTTCACTATCCTAAATTATGAAAATTGGCTTCTTACAATAGCAGAGTTGGAAGGGACCTTGGAGGTCTTCTAGTCCAACCCCCTGCCTAGGTAGGAAACCCTATACCATTTCAGACAAATGGCTATACAACATCTTCTCAAAGACTTCCAGTGTTGGGGCATTCACAACTTCTAGAGGCAACTTCTGTTGCACTGATGTTCTAACTGTCAGGAAATTTCTCCTCAGTTCTAAGTTGCTTCTCGCCTTGATTAGTTTCCACCCATTGCTTCTTGTTCTACCCTCTGGTGCTTTGGAGAATAATTTGACTCCCTCTTCTTTGTGGCAACCCCTGAGATATTGGAAGACTGCTATCATGTCTCCCCTAGTCCTTCTTTTAATTAAACTAGCCATGCCCAGTTCCTGCAACCGTTCTTCATATGTTTTAGCCTCCAGTCTCCTAATCATCTCAAACTATTCTCCAAGGCACCAGAGGGTAGAAGAAGAAACAATGGGTGGAAACTAATCAAGGAGAGAAGCAACTTAGAACTGAGGAGAAATTTCCTGACAGTTAGAACAATTAATCAGTGGAACAGAAGTTGCCTCCAGAAGTTGTGAATGTCCCAACACTGGAAGTCTTTGAGAAGTTGTTGGATAGCCATTTGTCTGAAATGGTATAGGGTTTCCTGCCTAAGCAGGGGGTTGGACTAGAAGACCTCCAAGGTCCCTTTCAGTTTCCGTTATTCTGGTAAGTCTGTTAAGTTTTCCTCTTAAGTTTAAACTTAAGACACAACGGCCAAGGTCTTACAAAGTTGAGTATGGCTTCCTCTTGTGGTGTGTTTCAAGACTGTGGCTAGATATCTAGGCAGTTGTATAACTAAGCTAGTAATTAGATCGGGACATACACAGCCAGTAACTCACCAGCAAAACAGATGAGTAAGAAACTGAAACGGAGCCAGGATTTAGTTAGAGTTCAGTGAGAGCTTTAAGCCTCCACGGAGGTTGCATTCCAAGAAGGAGGCCTTGAAACCAACCCCAGAGCCAAGATGGTGGTGAATCAACTCAAGGTCAGGAACATGGCCAAATTGAAGTTTGAGATGCAGAGACGGTTCCGTGCAATGGAAACTCTTCACCAAGGTTGCATTAAAAGCAGTACAAGTAGTAGTCTTCAACTTACAAGAGTTCATTTAGTGACTGTTCGAAGCTCCAATAGCACTGGGGGACCTGTGACTGTTTTTCACCCCGATGACTGTTGCAGCATCCCCAAGGTCACGTAATCAAAATCCAGATGATTGGCAACTGGCTCATATTTATGACGGTTGTAGTGTCCCGGGGTCATGTGATCATCTCTTGTGACCTTCTGGCAAAGTCCGCTTCCGTTTATATAGAATAGGAATAGAATACAATAGAACAGAATAGAATAGAATAGAAAATAAGAATAAAAATAGAGTAGAGTAGAGTAGAGTGGAGTAGAGTAGAATAGAATAGAGAATAAGAATAAAGATAGAGTAGAGTGGAGTGACATGGCATGGAGTAGAGTGGAATAGAATGGAAAGGAATGGAATAGAATAGAATAGAATGGAATGGAATGGAATAGAGAAGAATAAAAGTAGAGTGGAGTAGAATAGAATAGAGAATAAGAATAAAGGTAGAGTAGAGTGGAGTGACATGGCATGGAGTAGAGTGGAATAGAATGGAAAGGAATGGAATGGAATAGAATGGAATGGAATAGAGAGTAAGAATAAAAGTAGAGTGGAGTAGAGTAGAATAGAATAGAATAGAATAGAGAATAAGAATAAAGGTAGAGTAGAGTGGAGTGACATGGCATGGAGTAGAGTGGAATAGAATGGAAAGGAATGGAATGGAATAGAATAGAATAGAATAGAATGGAATGGAATAGAGAAGAATAAAAGTAGAGTGGAGTAGAATAAAATAAAATAGAATAGAATAAGAATAAAGGTAGAGTAGAGTGGAGTGACATGGCATGGAGTGGAGTGGAATAGAATGGAAAGGAATGGAATGGAATAGAATGGAATAGAATGGAATGGAATAGAGAATAAGAATAAAAGTAGAGTGGAGTAGAGTAGAATAGAATAGAATAGAGAATAAGAATAAAGGTAGAGTAGAGTGGAGTGACATGGCATGGAGTAGAGTGGAATAGAATGAAAAGGAATGGAATGGAATAGAATGGAATAGAATGGAATGGAATAGAGAAGAATAAAAGTAGAGTGGAGTAGAATAAAATAGAATAGAATAGAATAGAGAATAAGAATAAAGGTAGAGTAGAGTGGAGTGACATGGCATGGAGTGGAGTGGAATAGAATGGAAAGGAATAGAGAATAAGAATAAAAGTAGAGTGGAGTAGAGTAGAGTAGAATAGAATAGAGAATAAGAATAAGAGTAGAGTAGAGTGGAGTGACATGGCACGGAGTAGAGTGGAATAGAATGGAAAGGAATAGAATAGAATGGAATGGAATGGAATAGAGAATAAGAATAAAAGTAGAGTGGAGTAGAGTAGAATAGAATAGAATAGAATAGAGAATAAGAATAAGAATAAGAATAAGGGTAGAGTAGAGTAGAGTGGAGTAGAGTAGAACAGAATAGAGAATAAGAATAAGGGTAGAGTAGAGTGGAGTGACATGGCATGGAGTGAAGTGGAATAGAATAGAGTGGAATAGAATGGAATAGAATGGAATAGAGAATAAGAATAAAAGTAGAGTGGAGTGGAGTGGAATGGAATAGAATAGAATAGAATAGAATAACAGAATTGGAAGGGACCTTGGAAGTCTTCTAGTCCAACCACTGCTTAGGCAGGGAACCCTACACCCCTTCAGACAAATGGTTGTCCAATCTCTTCTTAAAAACCTCCAGTGTTGGGGCATTCACAACTTCTGGAGGCAACTTCTGCTCCACTGGTTAATTGTTCTGACTGTCAGGAAATTTCTCTTCAGTTCTAAATTGCTTCTTTCCTTGATTGGTTTCCACCCATTGCTTCTTGTCCTGCCCTCAGGTGCTTTGGAGAATAATTTGACCCCCTCATCTTTGTGGCAATGGACAAGTCAGATTCACTTAACAACCACGTTACTAAGTTAGCAATTTCAGCGATTCACTTAACAACCATGGCAGGAAAGGTTGTAAAATGGGAGCCAAATTCACTTAACAACGGCCTCGTTGAGCAATGGAAATTTTGGGCTCAACGGTGAAGGTAAATCGAGCGCTCCCTGTACAGATTTTTACCTCAGTGGAGTATATTAAGAGGGGGTTCCCCCCCCCCCCTGATTTTTAGCGATGGGGTAGAGTGAATGGGACAGAGAGGCTTAAAAGGATTTCCATTCAGCTAGATCATAATTGTTGTAAATATATAACTTTTTTTTGGCGGCACTTGGTTATGTAGGAAAAGCCGAAGCGAGGACAGCTGACCTCAGCTGGGTCAGCGATGGGAGGAACATGTTGGGGAGGGGGGGAAAACAAGAGGGCAGGGGGACAGAGGAGATCCGATTTCTCAGTCCCTTTGAAACCCAAGCTGCCCTGTTTATAAACCTCCATAAATATTAATCGATATTTAATAAGGGAGGTAAGCACAGGGGGCCCCTATTGTTGTCAGCCAACTCTTTGCTGCAATCTTGGCCAAGTGTGAAAGAGTTTGTGTAACTTCCCCCTGGGGTTAAGAGCAGGTCAAGCAAAGCTGTGTTTGCTGGTTAGTGACCCAGGGACTTTCCTTAAATAAAAATAAGAAAGCTCGGAGGGATGATGAGAAAGTCTTGGGAGCTGAACTGTTTTCGGGAATTTCCAATGCCTGGAGTGGAAAGCTTTAACCCAAAGGCTGGGTTTGTGCAACACAGTAAAAGAAACATCAAAACAAAGAAACTTAAGGCTGGAATCCACCAAAGTTGTCACATGGCTTCATTAAGTCTTTTCAGTGAACGCAACCAGAGGTGGTATTCAGCAGGCGCTAACCAGTTCTGTAGAACTGGTAGCGGAAATGTTGAGTAGTTCGGAGAACCGGTAAAGTCCACTTCTGGCTGGCCCCGCCCCCATCTATTCTCTGCAGGCATTAAATACTCTAATATTTGCTACTGGTTCGGAACTGGGAGTGTGTGTGTGCTTCGCTCACACATGGTGCTTCTGCGCATTCGCAGAGAGTCCGTGATGATGGGTGGATTGGTGGGCAGAGCCTCTCCCTGCTGCCACTACCAGTTCGCACGAACCGGGGCAAACTGGCAGAATACTACCTCTGATTCTCTGCCTCCCTAGTCCCAGCTGATCAGGAGGGAATGGGTTTTTTGCAGTATCCTTCCCCCAGAGTGGGGACGGAATGGGGATTTTACAGTATCCTTCCCTTGGAGTGGGGAGGGAATGGGGATTTTGCAGTATCCTTCCCCCGGAGTGGGGAGGGAATGGGGATTTTGCAGTATCATTCCCCCGGAGTGGGGAGGGAATGGAGAGTTTGCAGTATCCTTCCCCTGGAGTGGGGAGGGAATGGAGAGTTTGCAGTATCCTTCCCCTGGAGTGGGGAGGGAATGGGGATTTTACAGTATCCTTCCCCTGGAGTGGGGAGGGAATGGGGATTTTACAATATCGTTCCCCCGGAGTGGGGAGGGAATGGGCATTTGACAGTATCCTTCCCCTGGAGTGGGGAGGGAATGGGGATTTTACAGTATCCTCCCCCTGGAGTGGGGAGGGAATGAGGATTTTGCAGTATCCTTCCCCTGGAGTGGGGAGAGGATGGAGATTTTACAGTATCTTTTCCCTGGAGTGGGGAGGGAATGGGGATTTTACAGTATCCTTCCCCTGGAGTGGGGAGGGAATGGGGATTTTGCAGTATCCTTCCCCGGAGTGGGGAGGGAATGGGATTTTACAGTATCCTTCCCCTGGAGTGGGGAGGGAATGGAGAGTTTGCAGTATCCTTCCCCTGAAGTGTGGAGGGAATGGGGATTTTACAGTATCCTTCCCCTGGAGCGGGGAGGGAATGGAGAGTTTGCAGTATCCTTCCCCTGGAGTGGGGAGGGAATGGGGATTTTACAGTATCCTTCCCCTGGAGTGGGGAGGGAATGGAGAATTGATTTTTATTTGTAGGCCGCCCTTTTCCCTGAGGGGACTCAGGGCGGCTCACAGAAACCAGGGAGAGGGGAATACAAAACAATACAATACTAAAACAACAACACATAATAAAATAATACACAACATGCATACAACATTCGGGCGGGGCAATGGTCCTTATCTCCAGGCCTGACGGGCGAGCCAGTTCTTCAAGGCTATGCGGAAGGCCTGGACGGTGGAGAGGGTGCGGATCTCTACGGGGAGCTCGTTCCAAAGGGTCGGGGCCGCTACTGAGAAGGCCCTCCTCCTTGTGGTTGCCAGCCGGCATTGGCTGGCCGATGGGATGCGGAGGAGGCCTAACCTATGAGATCTTATAGGCCGTAGGGAGGTAATTGGCAGAAGGCGGTCTCTCAAGTATCCAGATCCACTGCCATGTAGGGCTTTATGGGTGGTCAATAGCACCTTGAAGCGCATCCGGAGATCGACAGGTAGCCAACGCAGCTCGCGGAGGATAGGTGTAATGCGGGTGAATCGAGGTGCACCCGCGATCACTCGCGCGGCTGCGTTTTGTACTAGCTGAAGTCGCCGGATGCTCTTCAAGGGCAGCCCCTGTGTTTGACTTGGGGGGCTGGGTGTGGTCGTGGCCGGGTTGGCTGTGGTCAGCTCGATGTCACTCGTCGAGGCTCCGTTTTAGGCCGTGATGGCCTCCTGCAGCCCTCTGCCAGTGAAAATGGAGCCTAGGGAGGTCCGTTTTGCTGGAGAGTTTGCAGTATCTTCCTCTGGAGTGGGGAAGGAATGGGGATTTTGCAGTATCCTTCCCCTGGAGTGGGGAAGGAATGGGGATTTTGCAGTATCCTTCCCCTGGAGTAATAGCAATAGCAATAGCAGTAGACTTATATACCGCTTCATAGGCCTTTCAGGCCTCTCTAAGCGGTTTACAGAGAGTCAGCATATTGCCCCCAACAATCTGGGTCCTCATTTTACCCACCTCGGAAGGATGGAAGGCTGAGTCAACCCTGAGCCGGTGAGATTTGAACCGCTGACCTGCTGATCTAGCAGTAGCCTGCAGTGCTGCATTTAACCACTGCGCCCCCTTGGCTGGAGTGGGGAAGGAATGGGGATTTTACAGTATCCTTCCCCTGGAGTGGGGAGGCAATGGGGATTTTACAGTATCCTTGCCCTGCCACGCTCACCAAGCCACACCTACAGAACCGGTAGTAAAAAAATTTGCATCCCATCACTGAACGCAACCTATGTGGAATACTAACTGGGATGGATATTTTCCTGAAGGCCCCATTCAGTTTCCTCTCTATAGTAAAGTTTTAAGAAACGCAGAGGGTCCATGATTGATTCAAACAACATGGCTGACCAATGCAATAGTTTCCCTCAGCGACCGTCTCTATAGGACAGGGGTGTCAAACTCATTTCATTGAGGGCCGTATCAGGGTTGTGTTTGACTTGGGGGGCTGGGTGTGGTCGTGGCCGGGTTGGCTGTGGTCAGCTCGATGTCACTCGTCGAGGCTCCGTTTTAGGCCGTGATGGCCTCCTGCAGCCCTCTGCCAGTGAAAATGGAGCCTAGGGAGGTCCGTTTTGCTGGCAGAGGCACCGTGAGCCAGTCCTTTACTGTTTCCAGAGTGGGCCAGACATAAGCAAACCCATGGGCCACATCCGGCCCGCAGATCTTGAGTTTGACAACCCTGGCATAGGACAATATTTTTTCTATCCTAAGCAACTCTAAGATCTGTGGACTTCAACTCCCATAATTCCCCAAATAGCATAGGTGACTTCAATTCCCAGAATTCCCTGGTCGGCATGTGTGGATTTCAACTCCCAGAATTCTGGCTGAGGAATTCTGGGAGTTGAAGTCCACATGCTAAAGTTGCCATGGCCAAGAAACATGGCATGAGTGGATAAGTGGAGTTTTAAACACGTTAAACTGAACTCTTTTGGATTAAAGAGAAGCAACTTAGAACTGAGGAGAAATTTCCTGACAGTGAGAACAATTAATCAGTGGAACAGAAGTTGCCTCCAGAAGTTGTGAATGCCCCAACACTGGAAGTCTTTAAGAAGCTGTTGGATAGCCATTTGTCTGGAACGGTATAGGTTTCCTGCCTAGGCAGGGGGTTGGACTAGAAGACCTCCAAGGTCCCTTCCAACTCTGCTATTGTATTATTGTATTATAAAGTTTGCAAAATTGAGATTGACTTTACAGGATGTCCTCAACTTATGACTGTAATTGAGGCCACAATTATGGGCATAGGTTTGGACAGTCGTTAAGCGGATCACCATGTGACCACACCGGATTTTACAATTTTTTGTGGTGATTGTTAAGCAAACACTTTGGTTGTTAAGCAAAACGGGAAATAAACATCAGTTTATGTAAATTGGGGTCAGGTGATTGTGGGGCGCTGCAAACGGCCATAAGTGCGGGACAGTTGTCAAGAACCCAAAACGAAGTCAGGTGGGCGTGAGGGAAGAGTGGCCATCAGAATTTCGAACCCATGTCTTTCTTTTGGACATCCATTGCAGTTTTAAATGACCACTAAGCCACCGGTCATTGAGGATACTTGTACTGTACATGCACATAGAATAAAGGGTATGCATGCAGTTATATGTGTAAATGCATGTCATATAAATAGTGTATAGGCACTCCTCGATTTATGACCACAATTGAGCCCAAAATTTATGTTGCTAAGCGAGACGTTCGTTTTTTTCTCATTTCACGACCTTGCTTGTCACAATTGTTAAGTGAACCCCTGCAAGTTGTTAAGCGAGTAACATGGCTGTTAAGTGAATCTGGCTTTCCCCATTGATTTTGATGGTCACAAGGTCGCAAAAGGGGATCACGGGCACTGTGACCGTCATAATTATGAATCGGTTGCCAAATGCCTGAATTTTGATCATGTGACCATGTGGAAGTTGCAACAGTCGTAAGAGTGAAAAACGGCCATAAGTCACTTTGGCCAGTGCCATGGTAACTTCAGTCACTAAATGAACTGTTGTAAGTCAAGGACCCCTGCAATGGTTTGGGTCCCTTTCACCTGCTTTGTTGAACCCCTCTTCCTTTTTTTTTTTTAAAAAAAGTGATTTTTCCAGCTACTTTGTGTCACGATGCTGGAAATTCTTGAGTTTTTGGATAAAGGTAAAGATAAATGTTCTCCTTGCACATACACTACATTGCCAAAAGTATTCGCTCACAACTGCTTCTGATTATGTGAATAGGTGAGCGATTACTTTTGGCAATATAGTGTATGTGCCAGTCGTTCCCGACTCTAGGGGGCGATGCTCATCTCCGTTTCAATGCCGAAGAGCCAGCGCTGTCCAAAGACGTCTCCGTGGTCATGTGGCCGGCATGACTGAACGCCGAAGGCACACGGAACGCTGTTACCTTCCCAACAAAAGTGGTCCCTATTTTTTCTACTTGCATTTTTTTACCTGCTTTTGAACAGCTAGGTTGGCAGAACCTGGGACAAGGAACGGGGAGCTTACTCTGTTATGCGGCGCTAGGGGGATTCGAACCGCCGAACGGCCGATCAACAAGCTCCAAGTCTTAGCCACTGAGCCACCACATCCCTGAGTTTCTGGATACAATATCCAAAAATATTCTGTAGGATTAAAGTGGGTTCTTGGATTTATTTTCCAATTATACACGATAACCTCCATGGAACCGTTGCCTTTCCTTCGCCTGTTCCTGTGTGGTTTTATCACTAGCAAATAAAAGAGAGAGAGAGAGAGACAGAGAGAGAGATGCCTTCTTTTGTTTTCTAATCACAAAAGTACGGAGGGGAAAAAAGGATACGGTGAGACAAGCTGTCTGAAGACAGAATCCCAAATTATCTGACTGCGCTATCAAAGGAGCCACCTGAACCGGATTAGTTAAGAGTGTCAGATTTAAGGCCCCCACGTCCAACTCATGTCCTGGGCTCAGTTGAAAGGTTGCGAGGGGGGAATTTAAGAGAAAAATAGTGGTTAGGGAGGGATTAGATTCTGGGTTTCGAAAAACACAAACCTTCTCCTGCTGTAGTTGACGGTGGATTCAAGCACTCGGGAAGGCCAGCCTTTTCTAACCCGATTGAGAAACTGACACAGAAGCAGTTTTACCAGTGTCGCCACTGCCTTTAAAAAAAAAACAACTTAAAGTTAAATATACACAAGGACAATAACTGATATCTTTAAACACTAACAGAATGATAATTCATATTTCTTCTGTTTTCTCACTGCCAATCTCACTGCCAAACTTACTTGTTTTTTATAATGTTTTTATTTAGCCTTTCTTAACCTGTTACTTTGGGTTTATGATTCTGGAGGTTAGATGATAGATGATAAATGATGGATGATGGATAGACATCCAGACAGCCAGATATGGACGGAGGGAGGGAGGGTGGGAGGGAGAGAGAGATGGAGAGATGGAGATAGATTGAGAGAGGGATAGAGAGAAATAGATAGATGGTGATAGATAGATAGATAGATAGATAGATAGATAGATAGATAGATAGATAGATAGATAGATAGATGAGAGAGATGGAGAGAGAGAGATGGAAAGATAGATGGAGAGAGAGAGGGATGGATGGATGGATAGATGGAGGGAGAGAGAGATGGATAGATGGAGATAGATGGAGAGATAGAGAGAGATGGAGAGAGATAGATGGAGGGATATACAGAGAGAGGGATGGATAGATGGATGGATGGATGGAGAGATAGATGGAGAGATAGATGGAGATAGATGGAGAGAGAGAGGGATGGATGGATATAGATGGAGAGATAGCTAATAGCAGATAGATAGATAGATAGATAGATAGATAGATAGATAGATAGATAGATGATACCATAGATAGAAGGAGTGATAGAGATGGAGATAGGAAGAGAGAGAGATGGAGGGAGAGAGATGAAGAGATAGACAGATGAAGAGATAGATAGATAATGAATGGAGAGATAGAGAGATAGAGAAATAGGTGAATAGATGGCTAGAAGGATAGAGAGTTAGAGATAAGTAAGTGGATACATGGATAGATGGATGACAGACAGACAGACAGATAAGTTCCTTCCTTCCTCTCTCCCTCCCTTCTCGTGATATATTAACCATTAAGCAGACTAAGCACATGCTTAGGGCACCAGGCCCAAGGGGGCACCACAAAATTGAGGGGGAAAAAAGAACCAATGAAGATTTGTACAGTATGTACAAAGGAGGGGGGGGGGCACCAAGATTTGTCAGTATTTAGGGCACCAGTAAGTCTTAATCCCCCACTGCTTCCCTCCCTTCTTTTTCTCTATTATTAGATTATTAGATTAGATTTATATGCCACCCTTCTCCCAAGGACTCAGGGCGGCGTATAACATTAAAAGAAACACATAATACAAAAGTTTTTTAAAAAATTAAATAGAATATCCCAAACCCAATTAAAATTGACAATGACATTTTTTTTAAAAAAAAATTCAAATTAAAATTAACAGTGATCAATAATTTGTTTTGTTTTGTTCAGGCCAGGCTGGCTTGCTGGAAAAGCCAACTTTTTAGGGCGCGTCGGAAGGATCGGAGGTCGGGGATTATACGAAGCTCCAAGGGCAGCTCATTCCAGAGGGAAGGGGCTCCCACAGAGAAGGCTCTCCCCCTGGGGGTCGCTAGCCGACACTGTCTGGCCGACGGCACCCCTAGGAGGCCTACTCTGTGGGATCGCACTGGACGATGGGAGGCTACTGGTGGCAGTAGGTGGTCTCGCAGCAGGGGTGGGTTTCAGGCGGTTCGCGGCGGTCCCCGCGAACCGGTTGGTCGGCGAACCCGGAAGTAAGTAACTTCCGGGAACGCCGAAGGATCCACCCGCCCACCCGCGTTTCTTACCGGGTTTTGACGAGTTCTGCGCTTCCACGCAGAGCAGCTGGAGCATCGCACAGGTGCTAGTACGCATGCGTGCACTGCACGCGTGCACGAGGACGCCGCCGGCCCCGTTCCAACCGAACCGGTTAGAACGGGGCGAGAAACCCACCCCTGTCTCGCAGGTATCCTGGGCCTAAACCATGAATCGCACCCGGAAGACAACCGGCAACCAGTGCAGGCCGCCTAAAAGGGGTGTAACCCACGCAGCCGCATTCTGGGCCACCTTCCTTCTTCCTCCCTCCCTCCCATTCATTCATTCTTCTAGCCATCCATTACATAAAAATCTTGGAAGTTATACTTTAAAAGGAGAGGAGAGAAAGAATCTTAGGAAGAGCTTGTTTATCGACACTGAACTGTCCTAAAGTCTGCCGTTTTGAGTTGTAAGGGGTTTTTCCCCCCAGCCATGGAAAAAAAGCTTACCACTGACAGGTATCAAACTATTAGTCCCATGAAGCTTTCCCCCTCGCCCTATCATAGTCTACCTCTGTGTTTCTCAACCTTTAAAAACTTTTAAAACGGATGAACTTCAGCTCCCACAATTCCCAGACTGCCTGAGGAATTCTTGGAGCTGAAAGCCACAAGAATTAAATTACCAAATTGGAAAACAGCAGTGACAAGCAGATCAGTTGCAAATTGCTCTGTATGTGTATTGTATCAAAAATATAGATAGATAGATAGATAGATAGATAGATAGATAGATAGATAGATGGATGGATGGATGGATGGATGGATGGATGGATGGATGGATGGGAGGGAGGGAGAGAGAGAGAGAAAGAGAGAGAGAGATCATATTTATGTTTAATGTGCACTTAACGATTACAATATGCAGTTGATGGCTGAAGCATTATTTTATTTTATTTACACTTTGAAATGTCCAAATTAATTATGTTAAATGCTTACTATATATAAAGAACTGAATTTGAAGACACGTGTTAATTATAGAAATAGGTGGAAAAGAAATGATAAATTTGGTTTAATCTCTAAAGGGAAGGGAATACTGATATTATCTATGTCTATAATAAAAATTAAAAGTTGGGAAATATGAGACAAAAAGGAGTACGGCTAAAAGTGGAATGGAAATGAAATATAATGTAAAATGAATTATGTATGTGTGAAAATGTTAAAGGGGAAAACCAGACAACCCTCTGACCAGAAGAAAATTTTAATTATGTAACAAAATAAATAAATAAAAAACTTTGCTTGAAAAAAAAAACTTTTAAAATGGGTGGACTTCAGCTCCCATAATTCCCAGGCTGGCTGGAGAATTCTGGGAGTTGAAAGCCACAAGAATTAAATTGCCAAGTTGGGAAACAGTAGCGACAAGCAGATCAGTTGCAAATTGCTGTGTTTGTGTCTCCTATCAAAGCAGCCATAAGATGGCTTAATATGACAGCCTGATTATTGAACCACAAAGCCCAACCCTCTTTTAACTTAGTTTTAACGTGCTGTGCAAACCCAGGTATTGATCCAATAACACACCACCTGACTGCCCTTTAGCCCTGCGCATGGGAAAAATTCAGCCAGATGATAGCAACCTATCTTAGCCAATTGAAGTGCAGTATTCACACAAGACGTTTAACCTGACTGGCGAATTTAGCCTGTATTCTGGATTCATAAGGTTAAAAGGTAAAGATTCCCCTTGCACATATGTGCTAGTCGTTCCTGACTCTAGGGGGCGGTGCTCATCTCCGTTTCAAAGCCAAAGAGCCAGCGCTGTCCGAGGACATCTCTGTGGTCATGTGGCCAGCATGACTAAACGCCGAGGGCGCACGGAACGCTGTTCCCTTCCCACCAAAGGTGGTCCCTGTTTTTCTACTTGCATATTTTACGTGCTTTCGAACTGCTAGGTTGGCAGAATAGCAATAGCAATAGCAGTTAGACTTATATACCGCTTCATAGGGCTTTCAGCCCTCTCTAAGCGGTTTACAGAGTCAGCATATTGCCCCCACAGTCTGGGTCCTCATTTCACCCACCTCGGAAGGATGGAAGGCTGAGTCAACCTTGAGCCGGTGAGATTAGAACTGCTGAACTGCAGATAACAGTCAGCTGAAGTGGCCTGCAGTGCTGCATTTAACCACTGCGCCACCTCGGCTGGGGCAAGTAACAGGAGCTCACTCCATTACACAGCACTAGGGATTCGAACTGCCTAACGGCCAACCTTTCTGATTGACAAGCTCAGCATCTTAGCCACTGAGCCACCACGTCCCTCCTATTACTACTACAGATGATGATGATTATAAACTTTCATTCATTAAACATGAAACTCAAGTCAACTAAATATTCAAAAATGCATCACAAATACCAGTGACTGGTGCTAATGGTTGATTTGGGTTGCTGCCAGCATCCTAGATATCACCAAGTACCTTCTTAAGGTGTGCGATGTTCCTCCCAAGAATTTGGCTATTATTCCATCACTCAGGCTGGGGGGTGAAAATTTACGCCCCTCAGACAGGGCGCGCAACTTGGGAGTCCTCCTGGATCCACAGCTGACTTTAGAACATCACCTGTCGGCTGTGACCAGGGGGACATTTGCCCAAGTTCGCCTGGTGCACCAGTTGCGCCCCTACCTGAACCGGGAGGCACTCGCAACAGTCATTCACGCCCTCGTGACCTCAAGACTGGACTACTGCAATGCGCTCTACATGGGGCAGCCTTTGAAGAGTATTCGGAGACTTCAACTCGTCCAGAATGCAGCCGCGCGAGCGATTGTGGGTGCACCTCGGTACACCCACGTTACACCTATCCTCCGTGAGCTGCACTGGCTACCGATCGGTCTCCGGATACACTTCAAAGTGCTAGTCGTAACTTATAAAGCCCTTCATGGTATTGGACCTGGGTACTTGAGAGACCGCCTGCTGCCAATTACCTCCCAAAGACCCGTTAGATCACACAGGGTCGGCCTCCTCCGGGTTCCGTCCACCAATCAATGCCACCTGGCTACCACCCGGGGGAGGGCCTTCTCTGTGGCAGCTCCGGCCATTTGGAACGAACTCCCCGCGGAGATCCGGACCCTCACCTCTCTCCAGGCCTTCCGGAAAGCCGTCAAAACCTGGCTCTTCCGGCAGGCCTGGGGTTGATGAGTTCCCCTCCCCTCTCGACTGGTATGGCTGTGTGATTTTCGTGTATTTTAATTATGTGTACTATTGTTTATGTTCCCTTTCCCCTTTGAGTTGTTCGCCGCCCTGAGTCCTTCCTGGAGAAGGGCGGCATACAAATAAACCAAAACTGAAACTGAAACTGGAGTAGTGCAGTTTTTTTCCGTTCCGCTGGTGTAATTGCAGGAATTGCTTGACGTATCTTATAAAATTCTTAGCCACTCGGACTGCATTGTACTGGATTCATACTTCAAACCAGTGATTCTCAACCATTTCTGTTGCTAAGTCAGGCTTTTTGTTAAGGGAATTTTGCCTCATCTTAAGTGAATCCCTGCCGCTGTTAAGTTTGTAACACGGTTATTAAGTAAATCTGGCTTCTCTTATTGACTTTGCGTGTCAGAAGGTCACAAAAGGGGATCATACGACCACGGGATACTACAATCGTCATAAACATGAGTCGGTTGCCAAGCATCTGAATTTTGATCATGAGACCGTGAGGATGCTCCAAAGGTCAAAAACGGCCGTCGGTCGTTTTGTTCAGTGCCGTTGTAACTTCAAACGGTCACTAAATGAATTGTTGTAAGTTGTGGACTTCCTGTATTTAACCTACCATGTCTCTTAGGCAGTAATAAAGCAGTTTGCCTTTGCCACTTGGGTGCAAGATCTGTTGTCTTCTCTGCTCAACCTATGCCACCACCACCACCACCACCCCTGGGATCTCCGGGTGGTCTCTTTTCCTGATTAGCTCAACTTCTCTTCAAATTTCCCCCCAAAAGACCCAAAGTCAGCCAGGAGCAGGGCAGCTCTGCTCTTCTTTTGCGAGATCTATTGTCTTCTCTACTCAACCTATCCCCCCCCCCCGCCTCCCCAGGATTTCCTGGTGATCTCCTTTCCAAGCCCCGATTAACTCAACCTCTCTTCAATTCTTTTTCCAAGAAGACCCCAGAGGCCAGCTCTGCTCTTCTTTTGCGAGATCTGCTGTCTTCTCTGCCCAACCAGCCACACACAATCCCTCCTGGATCTCCTGGTGGTATCCTTTCCAAGCCCCCGTAAGCTCAACCTCTCTTCAAATTCCCCCCTCCCCAAAAGACCCAAGGTCAGCCCAGAGCAGGGCAGCTCTTGCTCTTCTTCATCCTGCATCCTCTTCCCAGCCCCCACTCTCTCTCCTCCCCCCTTTCTCCCCCCCCCAACCTTTCCGCTCTGCCTAATCCTGTCAAGACTTGTAAATGTCAAATTTAAATTCATACTTTGTACCCTCTTTGATTTGAAAGAGGATTACACCTATTTGCTGAAAGCCCCTGCGACACCGAAGCGACATGAAATGGAATTACGACTACTTACACCCCTCTTTCTTCTCCTCCTCCTCCTCCTCCTGGCCTCCCCCCTCCCCACTTCCTCCCCAGCGCCTCTTTCTCTGGTTAACTCCTTCCAATTCACTAGTCCTTAATCCTGATTAGGTTAAGTAACATGGAGATGAATAGAAGGCCCAGGACACAGAGGCATATGCGCCTATTATGTGTGTGTCCCCCCCTAACCACCCCCACCCCCGCCGCCTGCTCCGCTAATCCGTAGCCGGTGGGGAGAGAGAGAGGCACGGGGGAAAGTGGGCAGGGGACGCCGGGCAGCGGGTCTCGCGGCAGGTGGGCTGCAAGCGGCTTGCGGGAGCCCAGCGGATCGCGAAAAGGAAGAGCGGGAGGGGGGGGAGCTTGCAGAGGGCGGCAGCCGGGGCAGCTCCGCGCCGATGGCAAGGGAGACGAAGCCCCTCGCCCAATTTTGGATTTGCTTAGATTAATTGGGGGGGGGGGTGTTCGGAGATGCTCTTGCGTGCATGACGTCACAAGACACAAGAGTTGGGCTGGCATCCTTGATCGGGGCACAGAGCTGGACCATGGCATCACCTGGCTCTGATGTTAATTAACATCCTTGCAAACCTCGATATTGGATGGCTAAAGCAATTCTATTCTATATACTCCACAGTACAGAACAGAATAGAATAGGAAGGGAGGGAGGGAGGGAAGGAAGGGGGAGGGAGGGAGGGAGAGAAGGAAGGAAGGAAGAAGAAAGGAGGGAGGAGGGGAACAAGCAAACAAACAAACAGAGGGAGGGAGGGAGGAAAAGAAGGAAGAAGAAAGGGAGGGAGGAGGGAAGGAAGGAAGGAAAGAGAAACAAACAAACAAAAGAAAAGAGGGAGGAAACAAAAGAAGGAAGGAAGGAAAATGGAGGGAGGGAAAGAGGAAACAAAAGAAGGAAGGGGGGAGGAAGGAAGGAAAGAAAAAGAAGGGAGGGAAGGAGAGAAAGAAAGAAAAGGAGGGAGGGAGGAAACGAAGGAAGGAAGGACAGTTGATTTAGAATAGAATAGAATATCCATTTGTCTGAAGTGGTGTAGGATTTCCTGCCTGAGCAGGGGGTTGGACTAGAAGACCTTCAAGGTCCCTTCCAACTCTGTTATTCTATTCTATTCTATTCTATTCTATTCTCTATCTATCTATCTATCTATCTATCTATCTAATATATATATATATATATATATATATATATATATATATATATATATATATATATATATATATATACACATACATACATACATATACACACATATATATACATATATATCTGTATCTGTATCTGTATCTATATCTATATCTATCTATCTATCTATCTATCTATCTATCTATCTATCTATCTATCTAATTTATGTTTAGCGTTCATTTAATGATTGCAATATAAATAGTCAATGGCTGAAGTATTTTATTTTATTTTATTGGTTTATTTTGAAATTGGTTCGCATGTGATGTTTCCCCTTGTATAGGTGGAATGTCTATATATTTAGGTTGTCTTGCACTTATAATTGCAATAGATCTATTCAATTCCTATATCATTTTTAAAATTTATCTACTGTTAAATTTGTACAAATATTATATTTACTCTTGCACATGTAGAATATGTATACAGTAACATATATTATATTTATATTTTCTGGCACATGTTATAATTGCAATATAAATATTCAATTCCTATAGCATGTTTTAAATTTACTGCTACATTTATACAATATAATATTTACTCTTGCACATGTAGAATATGTATACAGTAACATATTATACTTAGGTTATCTGGCACATGTTATAATTGCAATATAAATATTCAATTCCTATAGCATTTTTATTTATCTACTGTTACATTTGTACACATATGATATTTACTCTTGCACACGTAGAATAGTTATACAATAACATATTATGTTTATGTTATCTGGCACATGTTATAATTGCAATATAAATATTCGATTGCTATAGCATTTTTTAATTTTATTTATTTATCATTAAATTTGAATAAATAATATTTACTCTTGTAAATGTAGAATGCTTATTCAGTAAGATATATTTATGTTGTCTTGAACTTAAATTGTAATTGCAATGTAAATATTTGATTGCTATAACATATTTTCACTTTATTTATATGTAAATTTGCTGAATCTGCTACTCTGTTATATAACTTACAAATGATATAAGCATTAACCATATGCAATATTATATAATATTTAGTCTTGCAAATGGTTAATGCTTATATCATTTATTTTTGTTATGATGCACCTATAATTGCAATGTAATATTCAATTGCACATTATTTTATCATTACATTCATATATATATATGAATTCAAATAAATGATAGATAGATAGATAGATAGATACATGTATACATGTATACATGTGTACATATGTACATATGTACATATGTACATATGTACATATGTACATATGTACATATATACATATATACATATATACATATATACATATATACATATATACATATATTATAATGGTTATACACTGCCCAGACTTGCACTCTGTGAGATGGGCTTCTAAATAAATGTATTAAAAATAATAAAGAAATATGATGTTTATGGTTATGTTATATTATATTAATTATAACATTTTGTTAAGTGCTTTTAGATTCCTGCCCTCAACCTCTGACAGTTATCTAAGGGAGGTGTGTCTGTGTGTGTGTGTGTGTGTGTGTGTGTGTGTGTGTGTGTGTGTGTGTATGATTAATTGGCCCCCAAAACTGCAAATTTCTAGACAGACCACTCCAAAATGCTGAAGTGGTGGGGCTTTGTTTATATGATTGTGGCTGTCATCTTAATTCTTTTGAAACCCTCCTCATGGATATTTCTGATAAATTACAGAAAAATGTAAAACGTCTGAAAACAAGAAAGTCCTTCAAATTGGAAGACTACTGTCATGTCTCCACCCAGCTCTTGTGATTTTTTCTTGCTGTTTATCTTCAATTCATGCATCTCCAGGTATTGCGACGTCAATGAACCATATTTTTTTTCTTTTCAACTATTGTTATGTCAGGTGTGTTGTGGGCCAAGTGCCTGTCAGTCTGGATTCTGAAGTCCCACGAGATCTTGACTTTCTTATTCTCTAAAATCTTCTGAACCTGATGTTCCAGTAGTTTTTGCTGTACTCAAATCCAAACTTTTGGCACAATTTCCAGTGAATGATCTTAGCAATGCAGTCATGGCGTTGTAGGTAGTCAGTTTGTGAAATTTTGCTGCACCCACTGATCAAGTGATCCACTGTCTCGCCTTTCTCATTACAGAGGCGACATTTGCTGTTGGTGGTAACATGTTGAATTTTTGCCTTCATGCTGTTTGTGGCTAAGGCTTGTTCTTGAGCTGCCAAAATAAAGCCTTCTGTTTCTTTTTTCAGTGCTCCTGCTCTTAACCAGTTCTAAGTTAACTTTTGGTCAGCTTTGCCTTCAACACTTTTCAAGTATTGGCTATGCATAGCTTTGTTTTTCCAATTTTCAGCTTGCTTCTCAATTACTTCTTTCTTATATTCAGCTTTTGACTTAGTTGTTTTTAAAAGGCCTCCTTTATTTACCTCCTTAATCATTGGTTCTTCACTTTTCTGGATGTAATCATTCAAGCTGTGTTTTTCTTCTTCCACAGTCTGTTTTACTTGTAGGAGTCCTCAACCACCCTCATCTCTTGGTAGATATAATCGGTCAACATCACTTTTAGGGTGCAAAGCATGATTCATTGTCATAAGCTTCCTTGTTTTTCTGTCTAAATTGTCCAACTCCGTCTGGGTCCAGACAATTATTCCTGTAGGGTATTGAATCACAGGTATAACCCAGGTATTTATGGGTTTGATGATGTTTCCTCCACTCAATTTGGACTTTAATATCTTGCGAATTCGTCGAATGTACTTGGCTGAAGTTAATTCCTTGACTGTATTATGCATTAAGTCAGAGGCTGCTAAAATCCCCAAATACTTGTAGCCTTCTTCTGGTTTTACTGCCCTTATCATTTCTTCATTCTCAAGTTCTATTCCATCATCTTCTATGACCTTGCCTGCTTTGGTTGCCATTGTTGCACATTTGTCAATTCCAAACTGCATACCAATGTCTTGGCTAAATTATTTTGTGCTTTCAATTAATAAATTCAGTTCAGCTTTTGTTTTACCAAACAGCTTCAAATCATCCATGTACACTAAGTGCGAAATTTTTAGTCCTTTCTTTGCAAGTTCGTATCCATAGTTCATCTTCTTCAAAATGATTGTCAGTGGTAGCATTGAGAGTTTAAAAAGTAGGGGTGAAAGGGAATCACCCTGGAAAATGCCTCGTTTAATTTCAACTTCACCCAGTATTTCTTCATTAGCTATAAGCTTCGTTTTCCAGAGGTTCATTGAAGTTTCCATGAATTTTTGTATGTTGCTGCTGATGCCAAAGATTTTCAGGCATTTCTTAATACAGCTATGAGGAACTGAATCAAATGCTTTCTTATAGTCTATCCAAGCCATGAACAGGTTGGTTCGTCTTTTCTTTGAATTCTTTAGAATTAGTTTGTCAATTAGCAGTTGGTCCTTTGTTCCTCTTGAATTTTTGTAGCATCCTTTCTGTTCTACAGGAAGCAAGTTATTTCTTTCCAAGTATCCATAAATTTGGTTTGCAAGGATACCAGTAAGGAGCTTGTATGTTGTTGGCAAACAGGTGATTGGCCTATAGTTTCCAGGATCCTTTCCTTTTTCTTTATCTTTTTGGATCAAAAATATCCTTCCAGTTGTCATCCATTCATCATTTCCAGGTGTTTTTAAGATCTGGTTCATTTGGGCTGCCAATCTTTTGTGCACACTTGTAAGTGCCTTTAACCAGAAGCCATGTAACTCGTCTGATCCAGGTGCACACAGTTCTTCACTTTTCTTGACTGTCTTTGCACCATTTCTTTTGTTAGTTTCACATCTTCCATTTTATGCACTTTAATAGAATCCTCAATCTGTTTGATCCATTTTGCATTTCTGTTGTGCTTCTTGTTGTTTCACCACAAATTCTTCCAGAATTTCAGAGGTTTCTCTTTATCAGGCTTTTCATTTGTTGTTACTCCATCTCCACTTTCTAAGCTCTTATAAAACTGGTGCTGATTTGATCTGAACTGTGAGTTTTCCTTGAATTGAGTTACTCGGTTTTCATATCTTTTAATTTTTTCAGCAACAGCAACAACCCTCTGTTTTGTTGTTGTTATTGTTGTTGTTGTTATTATTATTATTATTATTATTTATATACTTTATTCATTAAACATGAAACTCAGCCAACTGAACATTCAAAAATGCATTACAAATACCAGTGACTGGTGCTAATGGTTGGTACGGTTTGCTGCCAGTGTCCTAGGTATCAACCAAGTACCTTCTTAAAATATACGATGTTCCGAGTAGCGCAGATTTTTGCAGTTCCGCTGGTGTTATTGCAGGAAGCTGCAATTTGTGGATGTATCTTGTAAAATTCTTGGACATGGTGCCAAGTGCCCCGATGACAATGGGTATCACTGTTACATGTTTCATCCATAGCCGTGTAGTTTCGATGGCCAGGTTGTGATATTACATTATTTTTTCTAGTTCTTTTTCTTCATCTGGCATCTCCAGGAACAGCGATATCAATAAACTGTACCCTTTGGCCCTCTACAACCGTGATATCTGGCGTGTTGTGCTCCAAATGATGATCCGTTGGTATTCGAAAACCCCACAAGATCTTCACATTCTCATTTTCGATAACTTTTTCCACTTTATGTTCCCATGACTTTCTGGATACAGGTAAATCAGATTTTTTTACATAATGACCAGTGGATTAATTTAGCAACTCGGTCGTGTCTAGCTTTGTAATCAGTTTGTGAGATTTTGCTGCATTCACATATTAAATGTGAAACAGTTTCGACTTTGTTATTGCAAAGTCGGCAGTTTGGGTTGTCAGTGGATTTTTGTATCTTTGCTTTCGTGGCATTAAGTTTGTAGTGTTTGTTCTTGAGCAGCCAGTATTAAACCTTCTGTTTCTTTCCATTCCATTTCCATTTATTGAATTTATAGGCCGCCCAATCCCAGAGGACTCCGGGCGGCTTACAGAAATAAGAAATATTAAAAAAAGGATTAAAACAAATGAGACACAACAAATTAAAAGGAACACAACATGCACCCAGTCTAAGCGGGGCTGGACCTCAATCAAGAGGTCAACAGCCCCAGGCCTGCCGGAAAAGCCAGGTTGTGATAGCTTTACGGAAGGCCATGAGAGTGGATAGGGTCCGGATCTCTGGGGGCAGCTCATTCCATAGGGCCGGAGCGGCAACAGAGAAGGCCCTACTCCGAGGCGTCGCCAGCCGGCATTGTCCAGTTGATGGCACCTGGAGAAGGCCCATCCTGTGCGATCTTATCGGTCTTAGGGAGGTATGCGGCAGAAGACGGTCTCCTAGATATTCTTTCTTGATAGTTCCCATCTTAAGCCATGTCCAGGTCAAGTTGTCATCACGTTTTCCTTCAATGTTGTTGTTATTGTTGTTATTTGGTTAATTTTTGGTGAGATTCAAAGCCTTTGGGGCTGGTTGGTAGCTCAACAGCTCAAGTCATTATTATTATTATTATTTGAAAAAGCAGGGTCCATAGGGACAGGGAGCAATCAATACGGTGGGCTCTCACAGGACCCCAGCTCTGTCTTCCTTCTTCTTCCTCGCGTCAAACCACAAATGGGTTTTCTCTCCCCCATTACTATATATATGATTTTCTTCCCAAAGACAAGCAGACAATCTCAGGCCCTCCTGAAGGGTCGTTTGCTACCTGTCCTCTCGGCCATTGATTTTTAAGTCGTTAATTAACGGGAGGTGTCAGCTTGCAAGATGAATCCTGGTGCACGGGCGCACACGCACGCACACACACACACACAGACACACACACACACACCAATCCCAGTCTTAGCCTCCTTCCTCCTTCCTGCCATTTCTGCTTTTGTTTTGGGATTGTAAATGTTGTAAGACTCCTGTGATGGCGGATGCCAGAGGTCAGAGGTCACGAGAGCATCTTTAGACATAGGGAGGCAGCCTAGGGAGCCTTCACGCCCGGCTGGGCTTGAATTGCTCAAACAGATTTTGGAGCTGCTTATTATGGGGCAGTGCGGTGTGTGCATGTGTGATATAAGAGGTTTCGATTGAGACTGAAAACTGAAATGTATCGCTTCTCCAACAGAGAAACGTGGGTCAAAGTATGGCCAGGTTTGTTCTTCCTTAGAAAGAAGGCAAGAAGCAAAGACTTGGTCCCTGCAAAACCTCTTTTATTCACATGACTGTGAATTTCTTTCATTCACAGTCAGCAAGGCTTTACCAAACAGTCTTTCAGAGGAGTGTTTATCCACACGCACCTTATCTCGCTTGGAGAGCTGCCAGATAGCTACTTTCCCAACACAGGGCAAAGCAACACTTGGCGCAGAGTCTCTTATAGTCACAAACCGAATTTTCCACTCTTGACACGACCGAAGGAAGGCATTGTTTCCTGCAAAAGCCCCCTCCCCATTCACTCCTCTTTTACTTCCTATGGGAGGGGCCAATCACCTCCAAAGCTTTACTCCCAAGTCGACCCTGCTTTCTTAGTTGTTCTTGTCTTCTGGCAGCTCTGTGCATGCGCACACTGGGAACAGGCTCCAGTTGTTCTTCTGCCTCACTGCTGTCTACCTCCCTCTCTGCCTCCAACGCAGAGCCCTCATCCGAGCTTTCCTCAGCCCTCAGGATGGCCCATGTTCCTACATGGCACCTACGTGGCACTGGACCTGGATATCTGAGATACCGTCTCCTGCTACACACCTCCCAACGTCCGATAAGAACCCACAGGCTAGGCCTCCTCCGGGTGCCGTCGACCGGACAATGCCGACTGGCGACCGCTCGGGGGAGAGCCTTCTCTGTAGCTGCTCTGGCTCTGTGGAACGAACTACCAGCGGAGATCCGGACCCTTCCCACCCTCGTGGCCTTCCCAAAAGCCACCGAAACCTGGCTGTTCCGACAGGCCTGGGGTTGCTGATTTTCGAATCAGGTTCAACCCCCAATTAAACCGAATGTATGCTGTGTTTTTTTAAAATTGTTCGTATTATTTGTATTCTCCCCCTGTGTGGCGCAGTGGTTAAATGCAGCACTGCAGGCTACTTCAGCTGACTGCAGTTCTGCAGTTCGGCTGTTCAAATCCCACTAGGCTCAAGGTTGACTCAGCCTTCCATCCTTCCGAGGTGGGTAAAATGAGGACCCGGATTGTTGTTGGGGGCAATATGCTGACTCTGTAAACCGCTTAGAGAGGGCTGAAAGCGCTATGAAGCGGTATATAAGTCTAACTATTGCTATTTTATTTTCATTTCGTATTTGTAAGCCGCCCGGAGTCCCCCGGGATTGGGCGGCATAGAAACCCATTAAATTGTGAAATTCCTCCCCAACCTCTTCACTGTCCGACTCTGCTGCCAACTTTTCTGGCTGCCGGCAGGCCACAACAAGCTTTTTTTATTTATTTACTTATTTAAATCCCTCCTTTGCCTTTTTTTTTTACAAATAACCGGAGACTGTGAACATATCCAACACACCTTCCCCCTTCTATTTTCCCCATAGCAACAACTCTATGAGTTGGGTAGGGCTGAGAGAGAGAGAGAGAGAGCCTGGCCTGAAGTCACCCAGCTGAATTTGTGCCTAAGGCAGAGCTAGAATTCTCCATCTCTTGATGATAAGGTGGGACTAGAACTCACTGCCCCTGGTGATTGGCCCAAAGTCACCCAGCCAGTTTCTAAAGCCTAAGGCGGGACTAGAATTCTCCATCTCCTGGCGTTTGACTCAAAGTCGCCTAGCTGGCTGGCTGCCATGGCTAAGGCAGGTCTAGAATTCACAGTCTGCTGGTGATTAGCCAAAGTCATCCAGTTGGCTTTTATGCCTAAGGCGGGACTAGAATTCTCCATCTCCTGGCGATTGACCCAAAGTCACCCAGCTGGCTGCCATGGCTGAGGCAGGACTAGAACTCATAATCTTCTAGTGATTGGCCCAAAGTCAGCCAGCTGGCTTTCATGCCTAAGGTGCAATGATGGGATTCAAATAATTTAACAACCGGTTCTCTGTCCTAATGACCAGCTGGGTAGGCGTGGCTTGGTGGTCATGTGACAGGGTGGGCGTGGTCAACTCAACGTCACTCACGTTGATGGGCACTTCGCCTTAGCTGTTACAATGTCATAAGGGTTAACGGGAGAGGCAGTTTCTGTAAGCAGAGCAATAAAGATGAGGCTAGAAACAACACCAGAATGTTTCCTTCCTGCCTTCTGTTGGAAGAAATGTCCTTCTGGTTCAGCTCCAAGTGGGGAAGAAGACACTGGAGACATGGAGGCTACTTGGAAAGATGGTTTATTGTTGGACAGGGCCACGTGGCTTGAGCCCTGACCAGAAAAGGTGATCACATGCTTCAATGTTGATGGAGAAGAAGAGAAGGGCTGAGGGAGGGGCTTGCTAGGCTTTTTATACCCTGTTTAGTCCCACCTCTCTGTTTCCTGTTCCTGTGTAAGAAATGTATTCTGATTGGTTGTCAGACTCCCATGGTGCCATGCAGGGATCTACTCTCTAGGCTGTTTTGAATCCAGGTATAGATGAGTTCTCAGATGCCATGTGGAGAGTTGAGTAATATCCCTTCCCCCTGCAGCTGCAGTAGAGAAGTCTTTATTATGTAAAGTGGGCTAGCCTGGCCTTCTCAATGGCCTATTGTGGATGGGCAGGAAGCTACAGGCAACTATTCTGTCTTTTAAAGCATGTTTCTTTCTTTTCACATCCAGAGAAATATTCTGCCTTTTCAATATTTCCTAGGATATTTCATTTTTCTGGGAGAGGGCTGGATAATAACTTCCCACACTTCCTTACAGGATTACCCCTATATAGTGGGGGAAAAAAACCAAACAAAATGTGATTTTGTCCAACAACCAGATCTCTGAACTGCTTAGAAAGTTAACAACCGGTTCTCCTGAATAGATGCGAACCGGCTGAATCCCACCACTGCTAAGGTAAGGTGACCAGACATCCCGCTTTTGGCGGGACACCCCCGCTTTTTGATGCATTTTCCCGCATCCCGCCCGCTTTTTAAAAAGGCACGCTTTTTTTGGCGCTCGCAGCTCCCGCCCATCAGCTGCTGGGCTGGCTCATCCTTCTGTTCTATGCTACGTACAAATTTAAGCCAGCCCAGCCTGCCGCTCACTGATTTGATTGGCTGGACTCCAGCCAATCAGTGAACTGGCCAACCAGCTCACTGATTGGCTGGACTCCTTAGCTGAGGACGCATGCGCGAGTCTCCATTTTATTTTGTCTTTCTTGTTGGGGTTGCAGCTGCGCTTACTGGTGGTGAGTAAAATAAATCATGTTTTGTAAAAAATTTTACTCGGGAGTAAATTTTACTTACTCCCGAGTAAAATTTTTACTCGGGAGTAAAAAGTGGCTGCCGGTCGTGCAGAGAACTTCCACGTGGTTCCATCCAGACTTGCCGCCCGTGCTGGCTGTGAACTCCGCAAAGCCAAAGGGGGAGAAGGCAGGGGGCTGTCTCCTCCTCCCAGCCCAGCAAACAGTCCGTTTTTCAGCCGTGCAGACAACTTCCACGTGGCTCTCGCAGCCCGGCAGAAGCATTTTTTCGGGGGAGGGCTCTGCCTTAAGCAAGAATTGCATTAAAGACCAGAGCAACAGGTATTTCCTTATTTGCCTGGAGACAAATAATTCCTAGGGATACTTGCCATGTTCTTTCATCACCATGACGATCTTATTTTTTGAGCTAAATGTATTTTTCCAGTTTGAATTGGGCATAATCTTTTTTTATTGATCCACTGTCAGGAAGAGGGATTATAATTTAAAACAGATGATTTCAGTGGCATCTTTTTTATTAATTTAAATTTCTTTCCGTTCTCCATACCCATCTTCTTGTATCAAATAATAGCTGTGGATTCATTGGTATTAAGTGTATATGTTTGAAGCAGTGCAGGAAATCTTGAAAACTTATGAATTTCTCTCCCCTCTGTGGCATTAGGCCTTAGTATCTGATTTGCTATATAACTTAGCAGTAGTTATTAGCACTCTTGGTGAATGATTCCCTTTTCTCAAATTATCTTGAACAATAGTTTGCAATGTTTTCATATCTTGCATCCAGCTTTTTAAATTTATTATTAAATAATTTGTATTCTATCAGGGGCTTTCAGCAGTTTACAGCAACAAAAATGCCAAATAAAATTATATTATTATAAAATCATTGTAACAATTCCACAAAAACAATAAAAAGAAAATCCAGTGATAAAACCATATTAAATCCCAATGGCTCTAGAAGAAAGAATAATTTGTACAGCCTTCCTGAATGGACAGCAGGTTAGGGCTCCCTGCTCTGGAGGAGGTTTCCAAAGGATGGGCACCAGCTGAAACCTTCCTCCTGAGAAAGCCCTACCTTTGTCATGAATGGGATTACAGGGCCTCCCCAGAAGATATTTAAAGCTCTGGTAAGATAGCTTTGAGGGGGGTGGTCTTTAAATATTTGGACTTTAAGCTGATTTTGGAACATCTGTAAATTTGAAAGCACAAAAAATGCTATTGGCTTGTTTCCAGATGAGTCATTTACAGGGCGGGGCATAACCTTTTCCTAGGGGGTCACAGCAAGATCGACAGCAGTTTACAACTTCCGCGACACCTCATTTTAAAGCCCATAAAAAACTGAATTGAATGAGCTATTAAATGTTAAATTTGCTTTAAGAATGGCTGGAAAATTCGATTCGGAAGAACAAAGGATCATTGACAGAATAAAATGCATTGCCTTTCGAGAGGCTCGCGATGCTGGAGCCAGATCTCAATTCGCCAGATCTCAATCCGGCAGAGAACATTGGGGCCATAATTAAGGATGAAGTGGAAGCTCTGATGATTCAGGAGCAAGGTCAAAATCGATATTCGGTTGAAACTTTGAGAATGAATTTGGAAACTGTGTTGAAAAATCTGGAAAATCGAACGGAACTGTTTGAAGATTTGTTGTGTTCTTATCCACCTCGTTTGAATGCTGTTCGAAGGGCTAATGGTGGTCATACTGACTATTAAATCGTGTCAATAAACTCAGTTTTTGATGGGCTTTCGAATGGTGTATGAATTATTTGTGTTGTTATTACAAGTGTTGCTGTGACCCCCTAGGAAAAGGTTATGCCCCGCCCTGTACTGTAAGGAGTATAGGCTCAATGTATTTTAAAATAATATTTTATTTATTGTGCATATGATTTTTTAAAATAGTGTTATTCTGTGTTGATTCTTTTTTTAAATTGTCTTAAACTATTAAAAAAAAGATTCTATCCAAAATAAATTGAAACAAGCCATTTTTAAAATTTCTATGCACAATACTTTGAAATGGACTCAGGAGTCATGATTGACACTGAGTGAATTTGCACTTTTAATAATCAGGAAGATACAATGGCATTGAAAAAAGTGACTGATGACCATTTTTCACACTTAGCGACCATTTTCACACTTAGCGACCGTTGTGGCATCCTCATGGTTACGCGATCAAAATGTTGATGTTTGGCAACGGATTCGTATTTCTGATGATAGTTTGAAATGGTGACAGTATAAATTATTGCTGGTGTAATACTTAAGAATGGTTTTTAAGGATTTCTTTTATTTATAGAATACCTTTTTTATTATTTTGGGGGGATTTTTACTTTTAAATTGTTTATGAAATGTATTTACTACAAGAAATGTTCCTTTTTGCAAATGTGATCTTTGCAAATCTTTGTGATGCAATATGTTCAGACCAGGTTTATGTGTCTCAAAGTGGCTTCTATTCTATGGGCAGGCCAGGTTGGTGCAAGGCAGCTTTGCCAGATTTGGTGTGTTTCACCCTCATTGAATTTTATATCGTATAAAGAATGGAAGGAGGAAGGAAGAGAAAAAAGGAGGAAGGGAGTGAGTGAGGAAAGAAGAGGATGGAAGGAGGGAGGAAGGAAGGAAGAGAGGGAAAGAGCAGAAGACAGATAAGGTGAAGGTAGATAAGCAAGAGGAATGAAGGAAGAAGTGAGGAGTCTCGAGGAGGGGGAAAACATTTAGTGACCAAAGTTACAATGGCATTGAAAAAAGTGACTGATGACCATTTTTCACACTTAGCGACCGTTGAGACCATTTTTCACACTTAGCGACCGTTGCAGCACCCTCATGGTCACGTGATCAAAATTTTGTTTGGCAACAGATTCGTATTTATGCTGGTTTCAGTGTCCTGGGGTGACCTTTTGACAAAAAATTTTTAATCAAGCCCCCCCCCCCCCCCCCCCCCCCCCCCCCCCCCCCCCGTTCAAGGGTGTCCCTCTTTTCCAATCTGAAAATCTGGTCACTTATGCTAAGGTGGAACTACACTATCTCTCACTTTCTAGCCTAGATCAAACAAGCTTTTCAGGTTGTTCCCATTCTATCTGTACTTCTCATTGCTTGAAAGCAAGGCTATATGGTCAGGCCTAAATAAATAAAAAATCATCCAGCCTAGGCAATCTTTTCGACCAATCAGCCAAAAGAAAAAGGGGGGGGGGAAATCACAGTCAAGGCCCTTGTAACTGCAACTTGATAAAGTAGATTGGTTTAATCTAATTGTACTTTTCTACCACCCGATAAGCAAACCTTTGGACATGCAACAGAGAAAAAGAAAATTAAAATGAAGGAAAACATGGTGCAAATCTGCAAAAAAAAAAAAAAAAAAAATCAACAAGGAAAATTATAAAATACCCTAACAGACTAACAGAGTTGGAAGGGGCATTTGAGGTCTCCTAGTCCAAACCCCATGCTCAGGCAGGAAACCCTCTACCATTTCAGACAAATGGTTTGCCCAATCTCCTCTTAAAAACTTTCAGTGTTGGAGCACCCACAACTTCTGGAGGCAACTTGTTCCACTGGTTAATTGTTCTGTCAGGACATTTCTCCTTAATTCACAGGTTGCTTCTCTCCTTGATTAGTTTCCACCCATTGCTTCTTGTCCTGCCTTCTCGTGCTTTGGAAAATAGTTTGACTTCCTCTTCTTTGTGGCAGCCCCTGAGATATTGGAAGACTGCTATCATGTCTCCCCTAGTCCTTCTTTTCATTAAATAGATGTACCCATTTCCTGCAACTGTTCTTCATATGTTTTAACCTCCAGTCCCCTAATCTTCTTTGTTGTTCTTCTCTGCACTCTTTCTAGAGTCTCCACATCTTTTCTACATCGTGGTGACCAAACTTGGATGCCATATTCCAAGTGTGGCCTTACCAAGGCATTATAAAGTGGTATTAACACTTCAATACAATACAATACAATACAATACAATAGCAGAGTTGGAAGGGACCTTGGAGGTCTTCTAGTCCAACCCCCTGCCTAGGCAGGAAACCCTATACCGTTCCAGACAAATGGCTATCCAACATCTTCTTAAAGACTTCCAGTGTTGGGGCATTCACAACTTCTGGAGGCAAGCTGTTCCACTGATTAATTGTTCTAACTTCACGTGATCTTGATTTTATATATATATATATATATATGTGTGTGTGTGTGTGTGTGTGTGTCCTCAACATTCAGGAAATTGCCCTATCTCATCCCATTTTGGTAATTACCCTGAACATGCATGCAGGAATGCCACATACCCACAAGGCAAATGTCTAATTCAGTGCTTCTCAACCTTTGCAAATTCAAGATGTGTGGACTTCAACTCCCAGAATTCCCCAGCCAGCTTATGCGCCATTCTCCCTTTTAAAGCCTGTCATAACTCTAGGTGCTCACTAAGTGACTGGTTGTAAGTCAAGGACTACCTGTCATGATTTTTTTTTCACTGCCTCTTAAGGTAAAAGTTCCCCCGCACATGAGTGCTAGTTGTTTCTGGCTCTAGGGGGCGGTGCTCATCTCCGTTTCAAAGCCAAAGCGCCAGCACTGTCCGAAGACGTCTCTGTGGTCATGTGGCTGGCATGACTAAACCTCAAAGGTGCAGGGAACGCTATTACCTTCCCACCAAAGGTGGTTCCTATTTTTCTACTTGCATTTTTACGTGCTTTCGAACTGCTAGGTTGGCAGAAGCTGGGACAAGTAACTGGAGCTCACTCCTTTACGCTGCGCTGGGGATTCGAACCACTGAAATGCCGACCTTTCTGATCAACAAGCTCAGGGTCTTAGCCCCTGAGCCACCACGTCCTGTATGCCCTATTACCCAGGAGTAATTCTTGTTGAACAGAATGGGACTTCCTATTCAGGAGCCATGGGCTGGATGTCTATGCTAAAACAGTCCATTCCAAAATCAGTATTTATCATCCAGCTGTTTCATTAGTATTCACAGCATGTTCCCCTCCCTCCCTATTACATCCCTTTACATGTGTTTGTTGTGTTTTAAAATGTATGTTTAACCAATATGTTTGTTCCAAAGAGCAAACAAGGGGTTTCTCTTCGGTCAACAGTGTTTTTCAAACCGAAAATGGATTTGCATGTTAATTTTAGCATCTGATCCTTTCAAAGGAGCTGGCTCCACTCTCTGCTGATTAAGCAGGACCTCAGTGACAGTGAAATAGAAGGCAGATTTAAAAAAAAAAAAAAGAAAGCATAAATAAATAAATAAATAAATAAATAAACAGGGATGAAGCCTAGACAGGAGAAAAATGGGGACGATGAATAATAGGGAAATTTAAAGGTTTGACAGAGTTATTCCGATGTGTTTGCACAATTTTCCAAAGCACCTGAGAGCAGGACAAGAAACCATGGATGGAAATTAATAAAGGAGTGAAGCAACCTGGAATTAAGGAGAAACTTCCTAACAGTGAGGACAGTTAACCGGTGGAACAGCGTGCCACCAGAAGTTGTGATTGCTCCATCACTGGAGGGTTTTTTAATTTTATTTTAAGAAAAATTGAAGGTACAAGGAAAAGGAAATAAACCAAGGGATTATTGAGTCAATGGAAGTTATAGGAAGTCTTCAACTTAGGATCAGGCTGTTCAATCAAAGTAGAATCTTGGTCGTTGAGCAAGGAGGTCATTAAATGAGACATTGTCTGACTGCTCACTTGACTGCTTCTCTCAATGGCTGCAATCTCAGCACTTTCGGTTGCCGTCGCTAAGTGATGGGCAGGTCATTAAGTGGATAGTGTCCCAATAGGGGTGGAGATGGGAGAAACTGAGGGAGGGAGGGAGAGGGACAGGAAGGAAGATAGGAAACAGAAAAAGGAGGGAAGGAGAATAGAGGGAGGGAAGGAAGGAAACAAGAAGGGAGGGAGGGAAGGAGGAGGCAGGAAAGAAGACAGAAACAGAAAAAGGAGGAAGGGAAGGAGAGAGGGAGGAGTCCAGAAGGAAGAAAGGAAAGAAGGGAAGGAGGAAGGGAGGGAGGAGACCAGAAGGAAGACAGGAAACAGAAAAAGGAAGGAAGGAAGATAGAGAGAAGGAAGGAAGCAGAAGGAAGGAAGGGAGGGGAGAAGGAAGAAAGGAAAGAAAGGAGGAAAGAGATACAAAGGAAGACAGGAAACAGAAAAAGGAAGAAAGGAAGGAGAATAGAGGGAAGGAAGGAAAGAAGAAGGAAGGAAAGGAGGGGAGAAGGAAGACAGAAAACAGAAAAATGAGGAAGGGAAGGAGGGAAGGAAAGAAGGAAGAAAGGAAACAGCAAAAGGAAGAAAGGAAGGAAGGAAGGAAGGAGAAATTTTCTCAAGTGGATCGGACTCTATTCTCATTCTTCTGAATCTGAAGCCTCCTCATTAAGCGAAAAAGAAAATAAAATCTTGCGGGTAGAGGAACAGATTTGATCCTATTCTCCGATCTCAATCGGCTTGAGGTTTCTTGGAAACCCATCCAGGCATCCATCCAGATGCCTAACATCTTTTTTAATGTGTAATTAGCGGGGCCAGAAAAGCAGGAGCTGCTTCTGATTGTCTTTTAATTATTGCCTCTTTTCTTCTGGCGAAACACATCTTTCCTTCTGACCTCTTCCTTGCTCTTTCAGGTCCCTGGGTGTCACCGTGAAAGTTCTTAATTAATTGGGCTAATTAGTCACCTAAATAACTGGACAGCTGGAGTGCACTGGCAGCTCCTGAAATCTTGTCACAAAAGGGGAAGATCGGAGGCAGTTTTGTTGGCAAGAGTGAAATTGTCCACAATGCAGTTGTCTTAACCACTGTCTCCAAAGCCTTCGCAAAAGAAACTTCCGCTGTGAGTCTCAGCAAGTCCTCCCTAAAATGAGCCAGCTGTGTGCAGCAGCTGCCAAAAAAGCCAACACAGTTCTAGGCTACATAAACAGAGGGAGAGAATCAAGATCACGTGAAGGGTTAATACCACTTTATAAGGCCTTGGTAAGGCCACCCTTGGAATACAGCATCCAGTTTTGGTCACCATGATGTAGAAAAGATGTGGAGACTCTGGAAAGAGTGCAGAGAAGAGCAACAAAGATGATTAAGGGACTGGAGATTAAAACATATAAAGAACAGTTGCAGGAAATGGGTACATCTAGTTTAATGAAAAGAAGGACTAGAGGAGACATGATAGCAGTCTTCCAATATCTCAGGGGTTGCCACAAAGAAGAGGGAGTCAAACTATTCTCCAAAGCACCTGAGGGCAGGACAAGAAGCAGTGAGTGGAAACTCATCCAGGAGATAAGCAAGTTAGAACTAAGAAATTTCCTGACAGTTAATTTAACAATTAACAACAGTTAACAATTAATCAGTGGATCACTGGAAGTTTCTAAGAAGAGATTGGACAGCCAATTGTCTGAAATAGTATAGGGTTTCCTGCCTGTATAAGGGGTTGGACTAGAAGACCTCCAAAGTCCCTTCCTACTCTACTCTACTCTACTCTACTCTACTCTACTCTATTCTACTGAATAGTGAGGATGGCAGAAAAGATTATTGGCAGTTCACTCCCTTCTATCCAGGACATGGCATATAAGTGTGTCAATCCATAGATGACAGACAGACAGACAGACAGACAGATAGAATAAAGATGGATGGATGGAAGAATGGATAGATAGAAGAAAGATGGATGGATGGATAGAGAGAGAGAGAGATGATATAGGTGATAGAAAGATAGAAAGAAAGATACATAGAAAGATAGAAAAAAGAAAGATAGATAGAAAGATAATAGATAGATAGATGGATGGATGGATGGATGGATGGATGGATGGATGGATGGATAGATAGAAACATAGATAGATGATAGATAGATGATAGATAGATAGAAAGAAAGATAGATAGATAGATAGATAGATAGATAGATAGGTAGGTAGGTAGGTAGGTAGGTAGGTAGGTAGATAGATAGAAAGATAGATAGATGATAGGTAGGTAGGTAGAAAGATAGGTAGGTAGGTAGGTAGATAGAAAGATAGATAGATGATAGGTAGGTAGGTAGAAAGATAGATAGGTAGGTAGGTAGGTAGGTAGGTAGGTAGGTAGGTAGGTAGGTAGATAGATAGATAGATAGATAGATAGATAGATAGATAGATAGATAGATAGATAGATAGATAGATAGATGATAGGTAGGTAGGTAGGTAGGTGGGTGGGTGGATGGATGGATGGATGGATGGATGGATGGATGGATGGATGGATGGATGGATGATAGAATGTTTGAAACAAGTTGGTAAGATCCTGGAAGTAGACCATTTTTGCAGGATTCAAGTCTTTTGAAGCAAGAAGCCAGCCCAAAAGCCATTTCATTCCAACTGCAAACAAATGATGGGCCCCATTTCTGAACCTTTTAGCAAATTACTTCAGGTTCCTAGTCAAAGGATCTCATCCCGTTGTTTGGAACATCCATGCAAAATATTTATCCGTCTCCTGCTGATTTGCATGGCCTTATTTATGTAACCGCAGGCAGCCTCCCTCCTCATTACCCCCTCCCGTCTCCCATCCCCCCCCCCCCCTTGTTCCTTTACTCATTGAAATGCAGGCCACATTAGATCCTGGAAAATAGATCCAGGCACCTTTGCGCTCCCTGAGAGGAGAAGTGGTATCATGCACGCCGGATAATGGGCAGTTTGAATCCTGGGCTGAATAAATTACAGCTCCGAGGATAATGGCTTTCCAGCCACTCCTGTCTCCACTTGAGAGGCCTGCTTTGAAAACCAGCCGGCGGAAGAGCGGTGTTGTAACCGAGCCGTGCCAAATCAAGGGACCCATAATTGCTTCATTTTGACCGGACATTCCAGGTGGGTGGAATTTGCTTGAGAGAGAGAGAGAGACAGAGACAGAGACAGAGACAGAGAGAGACAGAGACAGAGACAGAGAGACAGAGACAGAGACAGAGACAGAGACAGAGACAGACAGACAGACAGACAGACAGACAGACAGACAGACAGACATCATAGAGTTGGAAGGGACCTTAGAGGTCTTCTGGTCCAACCCCCTGCTCACACCAGGGGCGACCAATTCAATTTCATTGAGGGCCGCATCAGGGCTTTGGTTGGCCTCGGGGAGGGGGGGACGGGCCAGTGGAGCCCACTTGATGCCACTCCCTGGGCATGGCCACCTGGATGGGCGTGGCCAGCTTGACGCCACTCCCCAAACTGCTGGAATGTTTCCTCTTCGCATTGGAATAATGCATTCAGTTTTGGTTGCCACGATGTAGAAAAGATGTGGAGACTCTAGAAAGAGTGCAGAGAAGAGCAACAAAGAGGATTAGGGGACTGGAGGCTAAAACATATGAAGAACGGTTGCAGGAACTGGGTATGTCTAGTTTAATGAAAAGAAGGACTAGGGGAGACATGATAGCAGTCTCCCAATATCTCGGGTTGCCACAAAGAAGAGGGAGTCAAGCTATTCTCCAAGGCACCTGAGGGCAGGACAAGAAGCAATGGGTGGAAACTAATCAAGGAGAGAAGCAACTTAGAACTGAGGAGAAATTTCCTGACAGAACAATGAATCAGTGGAACAACTTGCCTCCAGAAGTTGTGAATGCCCCAACACTGGAGGTCTTTAAGAAGCTACTGGATAGCCATTTGTCTGAAATGGTATAGGGTTTCCTGCCTAGGCAGGGGTTGGACTAGAAGACCTCCAAGGTCCCTTCCAACTCTGCTATTGTATTTTGTATATTGGGTAGACTGGGCTGAAGCCACACAGGTAGACTGGGCCGCAAAGACGTGGGCCAGCCCTTTACATTTTCCAGAATGGTCCCGCAGGCCAGATCCAACCACATCACAGGCCGGATCCATCCCGCAGGCCTTAAGTTTGACACCCCTGGCCTATTATCATTTCAGACAAATGATTGTCTAGCCTTTTTTTAAGCCTCCAGTGAGGAAGTACCCACAACTTTTGAAGGCAAGCTTGGTTAATTGCTCTCACTGTTAGGAACCTTCTCCTTAGTTCTAGTCTGCTTCTCCCCTTGGTTAGTTTCCATTCATTGTTTCGTGTCTTGCCCTTTATACAATACAATACAATAGCAGAGTTGGAAGTTCAAGATCTTGCCCCCACACCCACCAGTCCATCACATGGTCCAATCATCCACTGCCACAAAGACAGATTCCTCCCATCGAGATCCAGCCAGGTGCAGAGACAAAGGATGACCTTGGCTTTCTAGAAAGGAATGTTGTTATGGCTACATATCACCCAACTCCGTATAATGGCGACTCCACCAATAGAACCGGTTTAGGGGGAGTGACAGGCCGGGTTACTACCTACTCCGCCAAACCGGTCTGAACCAGTAGGAACCGGTAGCGACCTACCTCTGCAGTGAACCAACAAGCATCTCTCGGCGGTGTATTTCCAGCAGCCCATGGAGAGCCACGGGGTGAGAGCCTCCGAAGGGAAGGGGGCTGACCCAGAGAGAAAATCCATTCCCCCACCCCCGTCCTGATGCCTGTTGCAACCTTGACAGCTCTGAGCATGCATAGACACACAGACACACACACACACAACCTATGCATTTTCCAAGAACCCCACCAAGCTCAGTTTTTCCCCGGTGTCTTCTGGCGACCAGCTAATCAACACATCTGACAGCTTCTGACTTCCAGCTGAGCAGGTTGGCTGTCCTTGTCCCTCTGTCCCTGTACCCCCCACCCCCACCCCCACCATTTAGGAGGAGGGAAGGCAAGGCTGTGATTTCTGACTCAAATAAGAACGGCTGGTTGTTGGTTTTTGTGTAGGGAGAAACTTTGCTCCCCCCACCCTCTCTATTCTCTTGGCAGCTTTATTCGGCCTGCTACTGCTCCCATCATTGGTGACTCCCCCAAGGAGCCCAGGTGGGTTTTTCTGGCTGGGTTGGCCATTTTTCCAATCTACACTGACCAGCTGTCATCACCCATCTTCCCCATTTGTTGAAGGTTTGGTAATAACCTAACTTCTCAGCAAGGGGCAGCACCACAATTAGTGCAGGCAAGCTCAGAAGCTAAGCAGAGTTGAGCATGGCTGGCATTTGGGGGGGAGAAAGATGTAAAATGCCAGATCTCAAGAGTAGACTGAATAATAATAATAATAATAATAATAATAATAATAATAATAACTCCGCCGTTGCCGGTCCCAAGCCCGGATGAGAAAGGAGGAAGGTTGGGATCAGGTTGGCATCTGGTCCCGTAAAAAAACCCCCGCCAACCCATACAATATGGTGAAAAAAAACGAATAAGAATTCCATACCGCATCGGTCGTCGCGCGGGTTAACAAGGGCCGCGGCGGATGTTGGGGTCCCTGGACATCCGTCGACAAGTGGGCTACAAGTGGACCAGCCAACAAAACGACAAAAATATAGTGCAGATGAAAACCGTGCCATAATGGCCTGTTACTACAACTCAGAGCCAGAAAAAAGAGGATATTTAAAGCGAATGTATGAATTATGGAAACAACAATATCCAGATTCAAATGTTAGTGAACAACGACTAGCAGATCAAAGGCGATTTATTATACGGAATAAAGTGTTTAGTGAAGTTGAACATGAGGAAATTCAGGCAAATTGCAAAACCCAAAAAACAATATCACAAGCGGAAATAACTGATATTCAAGACACAACTAAAGACACTATAGTAGAACTCCCAGAAGAAGCTCTCAGGGAGGAAATAACATCACCACCACTAGAACCAGTTATCACTGAACCAACTGATGAACTAACTCAAAAACAAAAAGAATTGAAGGATAAGATCATGGAGCATTTTCTGCTTAATGAGGAAAGGCAACGTTTACCATCACTAAAAACTGTGCCTAAGAAAATTTTGGCCCCTATCATGAAAATGGTTAATGCAGTGTTTTCAACAATTGAACCGGGATCCATCTTGGAAACAAACCAGTTAATGTACAGCGCAGCTGTAATAGTCACTAACGAACTAGGCATTAAAATTAAACTACCTAGTCACACAACAGAAAAAGCATCAAAGCCAAAGTGGAAAATCCGTCTAGAACAAAAAATCAAAAAATTAAGGGCAGATGCTAGTAACTTAAAGAACATGCATGAGCAACGGCTTAAAAACAACAAAATCATAGATCGGCTAATCAGAAGATATAGATTGGATACAAGAAACATCAATGAAGCTGTAGAGATTGTAAAACAGCAGATAACAGCAACAGCTAGAAAAATTGAAAGATATGAGGCACGAATCATCCAATATAAACAAAATCAGCAATTTCGATCAGACCAACGGCGTTTTTATCAAAGTCTTAATGTGAATGGTGACACCAAAAGTGAAAAACCAGAAAAGCAGGCCACAGTTGAATTCTGGAAAGAATTGTGGGAAAATGCAAAGGACTACAACAAGGAAGCAAAGTGGATACATGACTTTGAGAAAAGCATTGGCAACAAACAAATGCAAGTATTAGAAATAACAACTGAGATGATCAAAAATCGAGTTAAAAAGGTAAAGAATTGGACATCACCTGGAAAGGACCAATTACATGGTTTCTGGCTCAAATATCTGACCAGTTTACATGCAATATTGGCCAGGCAACTGAATGAAATTTTACAAAAGGGCCAAATTGATGAATGGTTGACAACTGGAAAAACATACTTGATTCAGAAAGATCCAACTAAAGGAACAACACCTGAAAACTATAGACCAATAACATGCTTACCAACAACCTTCAAATTACTCACAGGCATTATTGCAGATAACATGATGGATTATTTGGAAACAAACAACATCTTGCCAGTAGAGCAAAAAGGCAACAAAAGAAGGAGCAGGGGCACAAAAGATCAGCTTCTAATTGATAAAATGATATTAGAAAATTGTAAGAACAGAAAAACGAACTTGAATATGGTCTGGATTGATTACAAAAAGGCATTTGACTCACTGCCACATAGTTGGATCATAAAATGCTTAGAAACAACTGGCATTAGCAAAAATATTACATCCTTTACTGAAAAGGCAATGAAACAATGGAGAACTGAGTTGGCAGTAGGGAATGAGAGCTACGGAATGGTTAATATCAAGCGAGGAATTTTCCAGGGTGATTCACTTTCACCTCTTCTCTTCATCATCGCAATGATCCCACTATCAGTAATCTTAAAAAAAATGAAATTAGGCTACCAAACAGCCAAAAAAGCTGAAAAAATTTCGCATTTACTATATATGGATGATTTGAAACTCTATGGAAAGTCAGAAATAGAAATCCAATCATTGACAAATACAGTCCGAGTATTCAGCACCGATATTTCAATGCAGTTTGGCATGGAAAAATGCGCCACTGTATCCATAAAAAGGGGCAAAATCACTGCATCTGAGGGAATTGAAATGCCCAATGGCCAACTAATTAAATGCAAAGAAAATGAAGCCTACAAATACTTAGGCATTCTGCAGTTGGATAACATCAAGCATGGAGAAGTAAAAACTATTGTCAGGCGAGAGTACACCAACAGAGTTAGGAAAATTTTAAAATCTAAATTGAATGGTGGAAATACAATCAAGGCCATAAATACCTGGGCAATACCAGTTATAAGATACACAGCTGGCATAGTTAACTGGACACAAGCTGATTTGGACCTTTTGGACCGAAAAACCAGGAAACTAATGACAATACACTACAGTTTACATCCACGTGGTGATACTGATAGATTATATCTGCCCCGAAAATCAGGTGGCAGAGGATTATTACAAGTGAAGCAAACAGTTGAAGAAGAAAAACATGCACTGGCTGATTATTTAAAAGACACTCAAGAACATCTATTAATCGAAGTAAAGAACAAAAATCTACTGAAGGCCCAACAGACAAAACAAGAATACAGAAAAGATGTGATAAAATCAAGAATGGAGAGTTGGCAGAACAAAGCACTGCATGGTCAATTTCTGGAAAAAATAAAAGATAAAGTGGACAGTGAACAAACTTGGTTATGGTTAAAAACAGGTACATTAAAGAAAGAAACAGAGTCACTAATCCTGGCTGCGCAAGAACAAGCTATCCGTACAAATGCCATTAAGGCCAAAATCGAAAAATCCTCTGATGATGCCAAATGCAGACTTTGCAAAGAAGCTGATGAAACTGTTGATCACATACTCAGCTGCTGTAAAAAAATCACGCAGACTGATTATAAATTGCGGCACAATTCAGTAGCACAAATGATCCATTGGAATTTGTGCAAAAATTATAATATTAAAACAGCAACAAACTGGTGGGAACATCAGCCTGAAAAAGTCACCGAAAATCAGATGGTCAAGATCTTGTGGGATTTCCGTATACAAACCGACAAAATACTGGCGCATAATACACCAGACATCACACTGGTTGAGAAAAATAAGGTCACAATCATAGACATCGCAATACCAGGTGATAGCAGGGTCGCCGAGAAGGAACATGAAAAAATCGCAAGATACCAGGACTTAAAAATCGAAATTCAACGACTATGGCACAAACCAGCAGTGGTAATTCCAGTGGTAATTGGCACACTGGGTGCTATTCCAAAAGCACTGGAATTACATTTAAAACAGTTAAAAATTGACAAAATCACCATCAGTCAAATGCAAAAAGCCGCACTGCTTGGATCTGCACGCATATTACGAAAATACGTTACGACGTCCTAGGCCCCTGGGTGGGGCCTGACTAGTAACCAATGCCAAATCCGGCGAAACAACTGGCCGCTGTGATACAATTGTACAATAATAATAATAATAATAATAATAATCTTGCCAGTAACTCCGCCGTTGCCGGTCCCAAGCCCGGATGAGAAAGGAGGAAGGTTGGGATCAGGTTGGCATCTGGTCCCGTAAAAAAAACCCCGCCAACCCATACAATATGGTGAAAAAAACGAATAAGAATTCCATACCGCATCGGTCGTCGCGTGGGTTTAACAAGGGCCGCGGCGGATGTTGGGGTCCCTGGACATCCGTCGACAAGTGGGCTACAAGTGGACCAGCCAACAAAACGACAAAAATATAGTGCAGATGAAAACCGTGCCATAATGGCCTGTTACTACAACTCAGAGCCAGAAAAAAGAGGATATTTAAAGCGAATGTATGAATTATGGAAACAACAATATCCAGATTCAAATGTTAGTGAACAACGACTAGCAGATCAAAGGCGATTTATTATACGGAATAAAGTGTTTAGTGAAGTTGAACATGAGGAAATTCAGGCAAATTGCAAAACCCAAAAAACAATATCACAAGCGGAAATAACTGATATTCAAGACACAACTAAAGACACTATAGTAGAACTCCCAGAAGAAGCTCTCAGGGAGGAAATAACATCACCACCACTAGAACCAGTTATCACTGAACCAACTGATGAACTAACTCAAAAACAAAAAGAATTGAAGGATAAGATCATGGAGCATTTTCTGCTTAATGAGGAAAGGCAACGTTTACCATCACTAAAAACTGTGCCTAAGAAAATTTTGGCCCCTATCATGAAAATGGTTAATGCAGTGTTTTCAACAATTGAACCGGGATCCATCTTGGAAACAAACCAGTTAATGTACAGCGCAGCTGTAATAGTCACTAACGAACTAGGCATTAAAATTAAACTACCTAGTCACACAACAGAAAAAGCATCAAAGCCAAAGTGGAAAATCCGTCTAGAACAAAAAATCAAAAAATTAAGGGCAGATGCTAGTAACTTAAAGAACATGCATGAGCAACGGCTTAAAAACAACAAAATCATAGATCGGCTAATCAGAAGATATAGATTGGATACAAGAAACATCAATGAAGCTGTAGAGATTGTAAAACAGCAGATAACAGCAACAGCTAGAAAAATTGAAAGATATGAGGCACGAATCATCCAATATAAACAAAATCAGCAATTTCGATCAGACCAACGGCGTTTTTATCAAAGTCTTAATGTGAATGGTGACACCAAAAGTGAAAAACCAGAAAAGCAGGCCACAGTTGAATTCTGGAAAGAATTGTGGGAAAATGCAAAGGACTACAACAAGGAAGCAAAGTGGATACATGACTTTGAGAAAAGCATTGGCAACAAACAAATGCAAGTATTAGAAATAACAACTGAGATGATCAAAAATCGAGTTAAAAAGGTAAAGAATTGGACATCACCTGGAAAGGACCAATTACATGGTTTCTGGCTCAAATATCTGACCAGTTTACATGCAATATTGGCCAGGCAACTGAATGAAATTTTACAAAAGGGCCAAATTGATGAATGGTTGACAACTGGAAAAACATACTTGATTCAGAAAGATCCAACTAAAGGAACAACACCTGAAAACTATAGACCAATAACATGCTTACCAACAACCTTCAAATTACTCACAGGCATTATTGCAGATAACATGATGGATTATTTGGAAACAAACAACATCTTGCCAGTAGAGCAAAAAGGCAACAAAAGAAGGAGCAGGGGCACAAAAGATCAGCTTCTAATTGATAAAATGATATTAGAAAATTGTAAGAACAGAAAAACGAACTTGAATATGGTCTGGATTGATTACAAAAAGGCATTTGACTCACTGCCACATAGTTGGATCATAAAATGCTTAGAAACAACTGGCATTAGCAAAAATATTACATCCTTTACTGAAAAGGCAATGAAACAATGGAGAACTGAGTTGGCAGTAGGGAATGAGAGCTACGGAATGGTTAATATCAAGCGAGGAATTTTCCAGGGTGATTCACTTTCACCTCTTCTCTTCATCATCGCAATGATCCCACTATCAGTAATCTTAAAAAAAATGAAATTAGGCTACCAAACAGCCAAAAAAGCTGAAAAAATTTCGCATTTACTATATATGGATGATTTGAAACTCTATGGAAAGTCAGAAATAGAAATCCAATCATTGACAAATACAGTCCGAGTATTCAGCACCGATATTTCAATGCAGTTTGGCATGGAAAAATGCGCCACTGTATCCATAAAAAGGGGCAAAATCACTGCATCTGAGGGAATTGAAATGCCCAATGGCCAACTAATTAAATGCAAAGAAAATGAAGCCTACAAATACTTAGGCATTCTGCAGTTGGATAACATCAAGCATGGAGAAGTAAAAACTATTGTCAGGCGAGAGTACACCAACAGAGTTAGGAAAATTTTAAAATCTAAATTGAATGGTGGAAATACAATCAAGGCCATAAATACCTGGGCAATACCAGTTATAAGATACACAGCTGGCATAGTTAACTGGACACAAGCTGATTTGGACCTTTTGGACCGAAAAACCAGGAAACTAATGACAATACACTACAGTTTACATCCACGTGGTGATACTGATAGATTATATCTGCCCCGAAAATCAGGTGGCAGAGGATTATTACAAGTGAAGCAAACAGTTGAAGAAGAAAAACATGCACTGGCTGATTATTTAAAAGACACTCAAGAACATCTATTAATCGAAGTAAAGAACAAAAATCTACTGAAGGCCCAACAGACAAAACAAGAATACAGAAAAGATGTGATAAAATCAAGAATGGAGAGTTGGCAGAACAAAGCACTGCATGGTCAATTTCTGGAAAAAATAAAAGATAAAGTGGACAGTGAACAAACTTGGTTATGGTTAAAAACAGGTACATTAAAGAAAGAAACAGAGTCACTAATCCTGGCTGCGCAAGAACAAGCTATCCGCACAAATGCCATTAAGGCCAAAATCGAAAAATCCTCTGATGATGCCAAATGCAGACTTTGCAAAGAAGCTGATGAAACTGTTGATCACATACTCAGCTGCTGTAAAAAAATCACGCAGACTGATTATAAATTGCGGCACAATTCAGTAGCACAAATGATCCATTGGAATTTGTGCAAAAATTATAATATTAAAACAGCAACAAACTGGTGGGAACATCAGCCTGAAAAAGTCACCGAAAATCAGATGGTCAAGATCTTGTGGGATTTCCGTATACAAACCGACAAAATACTGGCGCATAATACACCAGACATCACACTGGTTGAGAAAAATAAGGTCACAATCATAGACATCGCAATACCAGGTGATAGCAGGGTCGCCGAGAAGGAACATGAAAAAATCGCAAGATACCAGGACTTAAAAATCGAAATTCAACGACTATGGCACAAACCAGCAGTGGTAATTCCAGTGGTAATTGGCACACTGGGTGCTATTCCAAAAGCACTGGAATTACATTTAAAACAGTTAAAAATTGACAAAATCACCATCAGTCAAATGCAAAAAGCCGCACTGCTTGGATCTGCACGCATATTACGAAAATACGTTACGACGTCCTAGGCCCCTGGGTGGGGCCCGACTAGTAACCAATGCCAAATCCGGCGAAACAACTGGCCGCTGTGATACAATTGTACAATAATAATCTTGCCAGTAGAGCAAAAAGGCAACAAAAGAAGGAGCAGGGGCACAAAAGATCAGCTTCTAATTGATAAAATGATATTAGAAAATTGTAAGAACAGAAAAACGAACTTGAATATGGTCTGGATTGATTACAAAAAGGCATTTGACTCACTGCCACATAGTTGGATCATAAAATGCTTAGAAACAACTGGCATTAGCAAAAATATTACATCCTTTACTGAAAAGGCGATGAAACAATGGAGAACTGAGTTGGCAGTAGGGAATGAGATCTACGGAATGGTTAATATCAAGCGAGGAATTTTCCAGGGTGATTCACTTTCACCTCTTCTCTTCATCATCGCAATGATCCCACTATCAGTAATTTTTTTAAAAAATGATATTTTTTAATATGTGAATGCAGCAAAATCTCACAAACTGATTACAAAGCTAGACATGACCGAGTTGCTAAATTAAACCACCGGTCATTATGTAAAAAATATGATTTACCTGTATCCAGAAAATCATGGGAACATAAAGTGGAAAACGTTATCGAAAATGAGAAGGTGAAGGTCTTGTGGGACTTTCGAATACAAGCAGATCATCATTTGGAGAACAACATGCCAGATATCACGGCTGTAGAGAGCCGAAACGTACAATTTATTGACATCACAGTACCAGGAAATGCCAGGGTCGAAGAAAAAGAACTAGAAAAAATAATGAAATATTGCGACCTGGCCATTGAAACTACCCGATTATGGATCAGGTAGTTGATACCCATTGTCATCGGGGCACTTGGCGCCATGTCCAAGAATTTTATAAGATATATCAACAAATTGCAGCTTCCTGCAATAACACCAGCGGAACTGCAAAAATCTGCGCTATTCAGAACATCGTATATTTTAAGAAGGTACTTGATTGATACCTAGGATGCTGGCAGCAACCCAAATCAACCATTAGCACCAGTCAATGGTATTTGTGATACATTTTTGAATGTTCAGTTGACTGAGTTTCTTGTTTAATGAATAAAGAATAATAACAACAACAAGAATAATACTATTGTACACCAGAAACATACGATTTATTGATATCGCTGTTCCTGGAGGTACCAGAGTCGAAGAAAAAGAACTAGAAAAAATAATGAAATATTGAGACCTGGTCATCGAAACTACACGGCTATGGATGAAGCATGTAACAGTGATACCCATTGTCATCGGGGCACTTGGCACCATGTCCAAGAATTTTACAAGATACGTCAAGCAATTCCTGCAATTACACCAGCGGAACTGCAAAAAACTGCACTACTCCGAACATCGCACATCTTAAGAAGGTACTTGGTGATACCTAGGATGCTGGCAGCAACCCAAATCAACCATTAGCACCAGTCACTGGTATTTGTGATGCATTTTTGAATATTCAGTTGACTTGAGTTTCATGTTTAATGAATAAAAGTTTATAATCATCATCATCAGTAGTAGTAGTAGTAATAGGAGGGACGTGGTGGCTCAGTGGCTAAGATGCTGAGCTTGTTGATCAGAAAGGTCAGCAGTTTGGCGGTTCGGATCCCTGGCGCCGGATAACAGAGTGAGCTCCCATTACTTGTCCCAGCTTCTGACAACTTAGCAGTTCGGAAGCACGTAAAAATGCAAGTAGAAAAATAGAAAGCACCTTTGGTGGGAAGGGAACAGCGTTCCATGTGCCTTTGGCATTTAGTCATGCCGGCCACATGACCATGAAGATGTCTTCGGATAGCACTGGGTCTTCGGCTTTGAAACAGAGATGAGCACGGTCCCCTAGAGTCGGGAACGACTGGCACATATGTGCGAGGGGAACCTTTACCTTTTATTTTAGTAGTAATAGGCGCCTTGGGTGCAGTCCCAAGACAACTGGAGTACCAGTTGAATTCCACCGGCATTGACAAATTGGCCATCAGTCAATTGCAGAAGGTGGCTTTACTTGGAACAGCTTCCATCCTGCGGCGATATCTGTAACACCGTTCAACATCCAGATCTGCCTATCCCAGGTCCTTGGTAAGGACTCGATAGGTAGACAAAAATGCCAAACCCAATCTCAACATCTGGTTGACTGTGCAATGATCAACAACAACAACAACAACAACAATCCCAGCTCAGAAGTTAAGCAGAGTTGAGTTTGACCGGTATTGGGATGGGAGACAGATTTGAAAGGCCAAAACTGAACACTAGAAAGCTGCGGTCTGCTACCTGCCCTGACTGGCTCTTGCCCTACCTGTCTTACCCCCTGGTGGCCACCCTCCATAGGCAAAATCTAATTTAATGAAAAGAAGGACGAGGGGCAGTGGTGGGATACGACCGGTACACTCCGGTACAGGCGTACCGGTGCATGCTGGGTGCACCAAGTACCGTTCTGCCCGCCCGCCCTCCTTGTCTGTATTTGAGCCAATCGGGGCTTTCGCGCACACACATGGAGTGTACGGCACCAACGGGACACTCCGCTGAGCAGCTGGAGCATCGTGGAGCATCACGGGTAGTAAGTACGAATGCATGCGCTGCATACGTGCTGCGTGCGTGCATGTAGTAGAATAGCAATAGCAATAGCAGTAGACTTATATACCGCTTCATAGGGCTTTCAGCCCTCTCTAAGCGGTTTACAGAGAGTCAGCATATTGCCCCCAACAATCTGGGTCCTCATTTTACCCACCTCGGAAGGATGGAAGGCTGAGTCAACCCTGAGCCGGTGAGATTTGAACCGCTGAACTGCTGATCTAGCAGTAGCCTGCAGTGCTGCATTTAACCACTGTGCCACCTTGGCTCGGAACCCACCACTGACGAGGGGTGACATGAGAGCAGTGGTCTAATATTTGAGGGGCTGCCACAAAGAAGAGGGAGTCAAGCTATTCTCCAAAGCCCCTGAGGGTAGAACAAGAAGCCATGGGTGGAAACCAAGTAAGGAGAGAAGCAACCTAAGGAGAAATTTTGTAATTGTCAGAATCATTAATCAGTGGGACGACGTGCCTCCAGAAATTGTGGGTGCTCCAGTACTGGAAGTCTTTAAAAAGATGTTGGACAACCATTTGTCTGAAGTGGTGTTGGGTTTCCTGCTTGAGCAGGGGGTTGGACTAGAAGACCTCCAAGGTCCCTCCCATCTCTGTTTGTCTGTCGTTCTTTCATTCTGTCTCCGTTATATTTAATTTCAATTCCTTTTTCCCAACTCGCCCCTTAGATTTTATTCCTAGAACTTGCTTTTTTTTTTCTCCTTGCATTTTCAGCCCCCAGTGTATTGACAAAGTTATGATCTATGTTGAATGGAAGGAGGATTAAAAACAGGAATGAAATCCAGCAGGTTCTGACAGGTTACAATAGAATACAATAGCAGAGTTGGAAGGGACCTTGGAGGTCTTCTAGTCCAACCCCCTGCCTAGGCAGGAAACCCTATACCGTTTCAGACAAATGGCTATCCAACATCTTCTTAAAGACTTCCAGTGTTGGGGCATTCACAACTTCTGGAGGCAACTTCTGTTCCACTGATTAATTGTTCCTAACTGTCAGGACATTTCTCCTCAGTTCTAAGTTGCTTCTCTTCTTGATTATTTTCCACCCATTGCTTCTTGTTCTGCCCTCAGGTGCCTTGGAGAATAGTTTGACTCCCTCTTCTTTGTGGCAACCTCTGAGATATTGGAAGACTGCTATCATGTCTCCCCTAATCTTTCTTTTCATTAAACTAGCCATGCCCAGTTCCTGCAACCGTTCTTCATATGTTTTAGCCTCCAGTCCCCTCATCATCTTTGATGTTGAGGTTCTGGAGAACCGGTAGCAGAAATTTTGTGTAGTTCGGAGAACCAGCAAATACCACTGGCCCCAAGAGTGGGGTGGGAATGGGGATTTTGCAGTATCCTTCCCCCTACCACGCCTACCAAGCTAATCCCACCAAGCAACACAACGCCCATCAAGCCACGCCCACAGAACCGGCAGGAAAAAAAAAATTGAATTTCACCACTGATTAAAAATAATGTGGAAGAGCAGCTTCCAAATGGGATTCAAAAGAAGGCATCTTTTAAAGATTCTCCAGTGTGTTTTGGTGGGGTTTGTTTGTTTGGGTGGGTTTGTTTTAAGATAATGGCTTTCCGGGGCTCGATTTTCGATCATGGAGGCAAACTTGATTCAAGAATCCGCCTGTTTCTGAAACCAGCAAAAATGGTGTCCAGAGTCCCTGAGATGATTGTGACTTGATTGTGAGGTTCATCTTGGCCCCGGTGACCCAGGCACCACCCTTGGCGGTAAGCAAGGTTTGGACCATGTCTGAAAGGTTAAGCTGCAACCTTTCAAGAATCTGAGAGGAAGCTAATCAGGTTGAAGAGATCGCATCTGTTTGATGTTAATTGGATCTCTCCTGTACAGATGAAGAGGGTGGAATCTACAGATGGTGGTGGGAAGGAGGGGGGAGATTCTTTGGCTTTAGTTGAGGGCTGGGGGTGAGCAGAGTGGAGCAATCGAAGCCCATCTCCGGCCAACACGGGGCCCTCTCTGGTATAAAAAGCTGCCGGTTAAAAAATGTCAACGCAACCATTCTGATCATTGGGATGGGCGAAGAGGTTTTCAAACTCACGTTTGGGCCTGTAGAAAGGAATGATTGAAATGAAGGAATGAATGAAATAGATTGATGAGAGACGGGGGGGAGGGAGGGATATAGGTAGTTAGCTAGGTAGATAGGTAGGTGGGGAAATGGAGAGAGAGAGAGATGGAGACCTCCAAGATCCCTTCCAGCTGTATTCTGTTTAGAATAGAAGAGAAGAGAATAGAAGAAAAGAGAAGAGTTGGAAGGGACCTTGGAGGTCTTCTAGTTCAACCCCCTGCCTAGTCAGGAAACCCTACACCACTTCAGACAAATGGTTATCTAACATTTCCTTAAAAACTTCCAGTGTTGGAACTTTCACAACTTCTGGAGGCAACTTCTGTTCCACTGATTCATTGTTCTAACTGTCAGGAAATTTCTCCTCAGTTCTAAGTTGCTTCTCTCCTTGATTAGTTTCCACCCATAGCTTCTTGTCCAACCCTCAGGTGCTTTGGGGAATAGCTTGACTCCCTCTTCTTTGGGGCAGCCACTGAGATATTGGAAGACTGCTATCACGTCTCCCCTAGTCCGTCTTTTCATTAAACTAGACATACCCAGTTCCTGCAACCGTTCTTCATATGTTTTAGCCGCCAGTCCCCTAATCTTCTCCGTTGCTCGTCTCTGCACTCTTTCTAGAGTCTCCACATCATTTTAATCATGGCAACCAAAACTGAGTGCAGTGTTCCAAGTGTGGCCTTACCAAGGCATTATAAAGTGGCATGATTGATTGATTGATTGATTGATTGGCTGGCTGGCTGGCTGGCTGATTGACTGACTAAAAAAGAGCCAGTTCTGGAACCCTTCCTTCCTTCTGTCCTTGATAATCCAAGAATTGTCCCTGCTGTTAACTAACTGGGATTGGGGCTTCCACAAACTCAGTGAAATGCACATCGCTCGCATCGCTCGCAGCTCATTTGCCTATGCAGGAGGAGTTTGCATGGCTGAAAAGGAGCATGTAATCCAAATGAAATCGGGGAGGGTCATGAAGAGAGGAAACTCCCTGCGTGATGGAGGATTTACAGTCTTAGAAGGCAAACAGTGGCGGGTGTAATTAGGAAAGAAATTTGTCATGTTCTCGACTCTGGGAGAGAATGAAAGGTCTGGAATAGCAATCTCGCCGGTGTTTATCCAGCACCAGCACAGGCGAGATGGAAAATGCATTTCCAACCATGGACAGATTAATATTTGATGCCAGGGAAAGAAATGCACGCTGTTCATGTTTATTTAGGATATTGTCAAGTACAGTGAAATTTGCAATTTTATTGGATTCAGGGGGTTGCATGTATGGGTGGGTGGTGGGTGGGTGTTAAAGTCTTAAACCACTGCATGTTATTGAAGGTGCCCTAGGCTGGTTGTTTACACCCAATGGTTGCGTACCACCAAAAAAGGTGTATATAAGTAGGTGCGCGCACAAACCATGCACACAAATGCAGAGACAAGCATCTCCGTGCATATGAATCTGTAAAAGTCCAAATGTTTCTCAAGTCGGAGTTGACCACGTTTTGCTGACTCAAAGAAACGTCGCAGTTGACTTGTCAGTTTTAAAGATCTTAAAGGCTAAGAGAATACATTCAAGAACACCAACTAGAAGGAGCAGGGGTGGGATTCAGCCGGTTAGATTAGATTAGATTAGAGGTTTATTTATATGCCTCCCTTTTCCCTGGGGGGACTCAGGGCGGCTCACAATCCAAAGGAAGGGGGGAAAACAGACTTTTACATATAAAACAATACATGGTTAAAACACAACATTCATACCATTCGGGCGGGTTACAATCTTTAGCCCCAGGCCTGACGGGATAGCCAGATTCTGAGGGCTGTGCGGAAGGTCTGGAGGGTGGTGAGGGTACGAATCTCCACGGGGAGATCATTCCATTGGGTCGGAGCTACCACCGAGAAGGTTCTCCTCCGCGTGGTTGCCAGTCGGCATTGACCAGCGGATGGAACTCGGAGGATGAGATCTAATAGGTCGTGTGGAGGTGATTGGTTCAGCGTGGTTTGGGCGAATAGCAATAGCAATAGCAGTTAGACTTATATACCGCTTCATAGGGCTTTCAGCCCTCTCTAAGCGGTTTACAGAGTCAGCATATTGCCCCCAACAACAATCTGGGTCCTCATTTTACCCACCTTGGAAGGATGGAAGGCTGAGTCAACCCTGAGCCGGTGAGATTTGAACAGCCGAACTGCAGAACTGCAGTCAGCTGAAGTAACCTGCAGTGCTGCATTTAGCCACTGCGTCGAAACGGATGTTGATTTTAATCTGGTTCACCGAACTGGTAGTTACAAGGACCGGCTGACCCCATCCCACCCCTCCCCTCCTAGGAGTCTCCACACGGCCCATTCGTCATGCCAGGTAAGTTCAGGGCCCACGCAGAAGCTCTGGAAGGGCGAAAAACGGGCTTACCGGAAGTCCAAAAGTGTTCGGCCTCTGGAAGGCCTCTAGAGCCCGGGGGAGGTTGTTTTCACCCTCCTGGAGGCTCAAGTAAAACCTTCTGAACCTAGGGAGGGTGAGAAAAGTGGCCTACCAGAAGAAGCTAAAGTCTGGAAATGGGCCTGTTTTTGGCCTCCAGAGGGCCTCTGGAGCCCGGAGTAGGCCATTTTCACCCTTCTGGCGGCTCATGGAAAGCCAGTGGATCCTGTGGGGGAGAAAACACTCCCCCACCACCATGGTGTAGGAAGCCAACTAGGCCACGCCCCAATGCCCACACCCACCCAGTATCTGGTCAGAGAACCGGTTGCTAACATTTTTCAATCCCACCCGGCAGTGGTGGGTTCCGGATCCCGTTGCAACCTGTACGGGGCCCGGCGTCCTCCACATCAATGCGCACAATGTGCGTGCACAGGGCGCATGCATACATGCAGTGCACGCATCTGTCCTACCCTCCAGCGACGCCTCTGACAGCCTCCACTACACTCCAGCTGCTCGGTGGAGCGTTGCGCAGGCGCTGTATGTGCCGTGCGGTGTGTGGAGGCACAGAAGAGTTTAAAGACAGGTAAGGACAACGGGCAGGCAGGTGGGCCCTCCGGAGCACCGTACCGGAATGGTACACAGCGCTCCAGGCAGGCACCGGTATGCCCGTACCGGGAAGTACCGCCTGCAACCCACCACTGCCACCTGGAGACATGTTATTAAACTCTTTAATTTCACAACATATGGGCAGACCTAACTATAGTTTAACTGGGACCATCCTAGAACCGAGCCAAGTCCAAAAACAGCTAGAAAATTTGTAGAAGCCTGGCAGTTAGACAAATGAACCATCAATAGACATAAACAATATTGACAAAGCTGTGCAAAAGAGCCAAAATGGGAACAAAATCATGACATGCAAAGATCACTTGGAGGCAGGAGATACTTCCAAGGTAATCTACCAGATCCCCTGCAATGATTGCCTCTGCAAGGACAGAAGATAACCAACAGATTACTAGAACACACACGAGTGATCAGACGAGGAGATCCAAACTCATTGGTAGCGTCACACGTCAATGAACAAGGACATGCCTTCAATTTTGCAGCTACTAAGATTGTTGGCCGAGCAGGGACAAAAATAGCCAGGGAAACGATTGAAGCCTGGGAAATGGGTCCCTTGTCAGTTAACACAAGTGCTGATTTATCAACAGCTTATCAAGTACTTAGGAGCAGAGAGTTGGCAGCACAAGAAAACAACAGCCAATGACTTAATGCGAATCAATACTCCAGTTAAAAATAAAACCCACACAGAACCAGGCATTACATAAATACTACACAAAGAATAGCCCAAAGCACAAGTTCTGCTGAAGAGAAGTTCCTTGAAGATGGGCTCCAGCACGAATCCAAAAGCTCAGAAAACCGACCCAGATTGGATCTGCAGGGAACAATAAAAAGAGCAAAAGTCCATGGAGATTCTCAGTAATCCAGGTCAAGGTTGTCCCGAAGGTTCTTTTTCAAGAGGCAGCTGGACTTTCTTGGTTTTTCTTTGAAAATGTTTCACTTCTCACCCAAGAAGATTCTTCGGTTCTGAAGGAGCTGCTTGGTTGAGCTGAAGAAGCTTCTTGGATGAGAAGCATAATGTCGTCAAAGAAAAACAAGAAAGTCCAGTTGCCTCTTGAAAAAGCACCTTTGGGACAAAAAGACACTTGTTAGGAATATAATCTAACGGTTGGGTTGGCAATATATAAATCATGTAACAATGTTGTACCTGTTTCTTTAAAATACTGTAAAATGTGATTGGTTGCTGTTTCCCTCAATCGGCCATAAGAGGGAGCCAGAACGACTGTTAGCTCTCTCTGTGTTTGTTAGATGCTGGGCTGAATTGATCTGAGTGCCGTGAGCTATTGTAAGTCTTGCAACTGTTAGCAAACTTTGTGTACCGGACTGATTATATGATACTGGACTATGTTATTTGGATTATCCCTTAACTGAAAGACGTTGATGACTGACTGTCTTATCCGTGTATGACTTGGACTGTTTGATGGACTCTGATACCTCTATTTTCCAAGAAAGTAAAAGCCTATTTAAACTGCAATGGCTCTGTTTGCTGGTTTGTGTGTTCTCCAACACAACTCTCACAACGCTTCGCTGAACGCACTCGCTCTCCCAACGGGGAGCTTACCTAACAACACTCCCCACCAGAATCAGCACCCAAATGAGCATAGATTAATGTTGTGGCCCGGCAGGAGCCGTTGGAGCTGCCACCAGACTCCGACAGCGAGGGGTCTTATGAGTTGTCCCTGGAGGAGGTGGAGGACCTTGGACAGGGTTCCGACTCCGAGCAGGGCGAGGAGAGACTGGTTGGCCAGCAGGTGGTGTCTGAGCCTTGGATCAGTGGGGAGGAGACAAGAGTGAGTGATTCAGAAAACCCCTGTGAGTTGTTCCGGGATGCACGCCGTCGAAGGACTACTCTGCGTCAAGAACAATGGCGTAATTACAAGAGGTGATTACGCTCAGCTGATGCTCATTAAGATCCTCTCCTGATTATAAAAGAGACTGCTTGTGCCACGCCTTTTTGCAGAAGTCAACGTTAAGGACTAACAAGAAACAAACTTGGCAGGCTGGATGTTTGCATTGCTGCCAAGTTTTGTAGGACTTGCTGCCAGAGTGCTTATCTCTTTGTTTATGTGGCTTGCAGCCAGCGAGAGTCTTGACTGATTAAAAGAAACCTTCTCATTTACGTTGGTTTCGGCTTTCGTTCCTGGACAGAGGAGGGGGGTCAGAACAGATTAACTCCAAGATTAACATCAGACCAACAACCAAGAAGGTGGGAAAAAGTACCCCAATCAGGGAACTGCCAAACAAGCTGACAGTAAAACAGTCCAACCAAAAAACCTCCAAGACCACCCCCCACCACTCTCTGCCAGCGCACAAGCTGTTGTCCCAGCTCAGCTCCACCGCGTATGCGTGCGCCTCCCGCCAGCCAGCTGGTTTTCAGGTCTCTGCTGTGCATTTATGGGGCGGGCACATACAGGAGATGTGCATGCATGTGCGGGGGAGGCAGGGTGCATGTGCGGAGGTTGCATGTGCATGCATGGAGGTGGGCGATCAGCGTACTGGTAGCGACAGTAAGAGCAACCCACCACTGGGGTAAGCCATTAAGAATATATACAAACTGGGAGCAAATCCCACTCCTTACTAGTACTGATGATGTAATCTATTTGGGTAATGAAATGTCTGCAAGAACATAAGAGAGAGCTCCAAGGACGACTCATTTCAACCCTGAGCTACAAATAATCTCCTTTATCGTCGCCTTGTCAGTTATGCAAGAATCCAAGGCCTGCTTAGATGAGGTTATGCCAGCAACCTGCTTCCATTTTTATACGGTTATATTATTCGCATTCATACTGGGGGGGGGGGGGGGAATAAATCACTTTTCAACTTTTTCCCCCTCCAAAAAAGGGGGTCGGGGGAAATAGGTTCTCAACCTATGACCACAGTCGAGGCCAAAAGTTATAAGTCTCTAAGCGAGACATTTGCTAAGTGAGCTTTGCCTCATTTTACAACATTTCTTGCCATAGTTGTTCTGTGCATCATTGCAGTTGTTGAATAAGTCACGTGGTTGTTAAGTGAATCTGGCTTCCCCATTGACACTTTGCTTGTCAGAAAGTGACAAAAGATGATCATGTGACCATGGGACACTGTGACCGTCATAAGTATCGTATTTTTCAGAGTATAAGATGCACCTTCCCCCTAAAAAAGAGGGGGGAAATTTGGGTGCGTCTTATATTCTGAATATAGCTCCACCCATCTGCCTTCTCCCACCCTTCAGCCTCTGTGCGTTGCATCTTTGGGCAGTTCCAGGCGGCAGGGATCCTCACTTCCACTCGGGTTTTGATAACAAGCTTTTTATCCATTTAAAACAAACCCTATCACCCTACCCGTATTTAACTGGAGGGGTTGGGGTGGGATTGTGGATGATTTTCATGGGGGCAGAAGAGGGATTTGGCACCGAAGTCTCCACTCCCGAGACACCCCCGTCTTCCTACCTATAATAGGAATAGCAATAGCAATAGCAGTTAGACTTATATACCGCTTCATAGGGCTTTCAGCCCTCTCTAAGCGGTTCACAGAGTCAGCATATTGCCCCCACAGTCTGGGTCCTCATTTTACCCACCTTGGAAGGCTGAGTCAACCTTGAGCCAGTGAGATTTGAACTGCCGAACTGCAGATAGCAGTCAGCTGAAGTAGCCTGCACCGTAGGCCAGTGGTGGGTTCCGGATCCTGGTGCAACCGGTACGGTGCAACGGGGCCCGGCGTCCACCACATGAATGTGCACAGCATGCACCAGCCCTGTCTGCCCACCTGCCCGCTCGCTCGCCACTTTCCCTGCCAGTCACCCAGTTGGTTGCAGCTAGTGGGGAGGGGGTCTAGGCTAGCGCAAATGCTGCTTACCTGTGTGTAGGCAGGAGGCGGCACTTCTTTGGATCCACATAGCGAAGGCGAGGCAGGGTGAGTGTCGGAGTGGGCGGGGGCATGGCCAGCCAGTGCAATAAAAATTGTTCTACGCATGTGCAGAAGCAAAACCCACCGGGAAAACTGATTCAGGGGCATGGCAGGGTGAGTGTTGGAGTGGGCGGGGGCATGGCCAGCCAGTGCAATAAAAATTGTTCTATGCATGTGCAGAAGCAAAACCCACCGGGAGAACCGATTTGGGGGCGTGGCAGGCCTGGGTCATTGCCAATTTCAGCGACCCAGGCCACCAAACCACTACAGTTTCATCGAACAGGTAGGAACCCACCTCTGTCCTGGATGCTATCATCTCGGAAACATGCTGCCCTGTGCCTTTGCTGTCTCAGTTGGAGCCTGATTCACGAAGTGGCCCTGGAAAGTGGGAGGTTGGGACTCATGTGGTGAAGGGGGTGCTGCGTGAGCGTGACCCATCAAAACTGCGCTCGACTAAGCCGTGCCCGATTAAACCGCGTCGCTGACGTCATCAACAAGGTGACAACAGCCAGTGCAGAGAAAGAAGGGTGCTTTAAATAGAGCTTTGAAAGCAAGCCGATTCAACTTAAGGTAAGGGTTAGGTTAAGGGTTAGGGTTAGGGTTAGCTTTAGGGTTAGGTTAAGGGCTAGGGTTAGGTTTAGGGTTAGGTTAAGGGTTAGGGTTAGGTTTAGGGTTAGGTTAAGGGTTAGGATTAGGTTTAGGGTTAGGTTTAGGGTTAGGTTAAGGGTTAGGTTAAGGGTTAGGTTTAGGGTTAGGTTTAGGATTAAGTTTAGGGGGGTTAGGTTTAGGTTTAGGGGTTAATTTTAGGTTTAGGGTTTACAGTGTGCTTCTGTCCCCGTGCTGCTGTCGTCCTGTTGATGACATCAGCTACGCGGTTTAGTCGGACGCGGTTTAGTCGAGGGCAGTTTTGTGGTGGAACCCTGCGTGAGAGGCGTAAGGCAGTTGCCATTATCTCTGCCACTTGGAATGCCTTCGTTTCAGATCCGCCACCTTCACCTTCAGATCCGCCCAGTTGAAGATCCACCACCCTCTTCCTACATATTCATATTGAACATGCCTGAAGGACCGTGAATTGGCCCCCTGCTTAAAAAGTTTGAGGACCCCTGCCTTAATGTATGACTGCCACGATTTAACAACCATAATTTCTGGTTTCAATTACAGTTGTAAGTTGAGAGCTACTACCTGTATTTATGTTCCTTCTGTGATGGAAAAATTAGATATTTTAGTCTTGCATTGAGGATGTTGGACCATTTCCCAGTCATGTTGCTTGATATGGAGGGAGCCCTCTCTAAGTAGTGTTTTGCTAATTATTGCGCGTTTTAAATTGACTTGCGACTTAATTCCGTGACTGTTTATTTTGTTGCTTTAACTGTTTTATTTCTAAGGATTTCTAACCTGCCACGGGAACCTCTGAATAACACATCCGCTGTACATATTGAAAATAAATGAATGTGTGTAAATTAATTTTAGTTGCCAGAGCGGGTTAGATTTCATTTTCAAAATCTAGCAAACTATGAGATCTTGAGATTATGCCTTTTCCCCTTTTATTTCCCTCCATGACCAGATGACTGCCAGGAATATAAATCCTTCCATTCTCCACTGTTCAGTCAGAACTGAAGAAGTTTCTTGGGTGAGAAGCAAAAGGTCTTCAGAGAAAAACAAAGAAAGTTCAGTTGCCTTTCCAAAAAGCACGTTTCCTACTGTTCTTCTTAGCCCCTAGCATTACATAACGCTCCATAGTGCTTTTACAGCCCTCTCTAAGGGGTTTACAGAGTCAGGCTCTTGCCCCCAACAATCTGGGCCTTCATTTTACCCACGTCAGAAGGTTGGAATGCTGAGTCAACATTGAAGCCTAGTGAGATTTGAACTGCCAAACGTCTGGCAGCCGGTGATCAGCAGAAATAGCCTGCAGTACTGCACTCTAACCAGAGGTGGTATTCAGCTGGTTTGGACCGGTTCGCCCAAACTGGTAATGGAAATCACAGGTGTGCCCACCTACCCACCCGGCTCTATGCCATTCTATTTACCATATTTTTCGGAGTATAAGACACATCTTTTTCCCTCAAAAAATAGGCTGAAAATCTGGGTGCGTCTTATAAACTGAATACAGCATGTTTTGCCTCCTGAAACCCCACCCCCTTCACCAAAATGGCCATGCATAGTCTTTAGGAGGCTTCCAGAGTGCTCCTGGGGGCTGGGGAGCTCCCCGCAGCCCCAGGAACATTCTATAAGCCTCCTAAAGGCTATTTATGTGCTTTTTTTGACAGTATCTTTCCCCTGGAGTAGGGAGGGAATGGGTATTTTGCAATATCCTTCCCCTGGAGTGGGGAGGAAATTGGAATTTTGCACAATCCTTCTCCTGGAGTGGGGAGGGAATGGAGATTTTGCAATATCATTCCCACAGGTGTGGGGAGTGATTGGGGATTTTGCAGTTTCTTTCTCCTGGAGTGGGGAGGGAATGGGAATTTTGCAGTATCCTTCCCACAGGAGTGGGGAGGGAATGGGGATTTTGCAGTATCCTTCTCCTGGAGCGAGGAGGGAATGGGAATTTTGCAGTATCCTTCTCCTGGAGTAGGGAGGGAATGGGCATTTTGCAGTATCCTTCCCCTGCCACACCCACCAAGCCACGCCCACAGAATCGGTAGCTTAAAAAAAAATTGAATCTCAACACTGTCCTGGAGTCTAGTTTATTTCTGTCGCTAAAATAAGTATAAACCCAACCGCACTTCATACCGATATCTCCAAAGCGAACGAAGCCATTTCTCTCTAAGTGCTGTTTTATACCTCGGCAAGATTATAAAGTGCTTTTCCCTTCATAATTTTTGATGTAAAGGCTAAATTGGGCCTGAGAAAGGGACAATGCAACTTTAAACCTCATTAGTATTCTGCCACCGTAAGCCGACCAACGGCGGTTATGTATTTTTGCAAGTATGCATCTAATTTATTGTGGAGAACACAATTTACATGGGTAGTCAGCGACTGTTTTATGGGCTCACAAATAGATGTCTCAGCTGAAGCATATAATGGCTGAAGCAGCAGGCGCAAATACCTTCTAAATCTTCTAAATGTGCTTTACCAAAATGTAACTGAGGAATATAAAACAGATCAATTCTTGCATGTTATATATTGGTTTTTGATTTACAAATCTAATCTGGGGAAATTTCTTGAGGAATGTGGGCAGGGGGCCTCCTTCTTCTCCTTCTTTGAAGTGGGGGGGGGGATAATGGGGAGGGTGAAGGCCAAACCATCTTCAGACAAGGTTGTTTCTCCAGTTAAGGTCAAAGCTAGCAAGACATCAGTTTGTGGATGATTTTAATAATGGAGGGTTGGTTGGTTCCCCGGTCTCGCAGTCCGATATGGTACAGGAGTCTCCAACCTTGGCAGCTTTAAGACTTGTGGACTTCAACTCCCAGAATCCCCCCCCCCCCACCGCCACCACCAGCCATGCTAGCTGAGGAATTCTGGGAGTTGAAGTCCACAAGTCTTAAAATGGCTAAGGTTGGAGACCCCTGTATTAGAAGATGCCTTGTGAGCGGAGCTGAAGTAAGGGGGGGTGGAGTCGATGTCGATGTCTACTGAACCAGTAGTAGCTTGGCGGTGTGAGTCGCTGGATCCGGCAGTGACTCAGGCTGGCCACACCCCCGAACTGATTCTGCCAGCAGTGCCATTGGCGCCGCCATCTTGTCTTTTACTTCTGAGCATGAGCAGAGTAATTTTCATTACAAGCGTAGCACGCATTAAGCATGTGGCATGTCCCTGAGCGAACCCGCAGGAGCGGCTGCCGAAACCCACCACTAACTGCATTGTTGTCTAGTCTTTGACTTATAACAGTGCATTTAGAGACCCTTCAAAGTTACAATGGTGCTGGAAAAAGTGACTTATTATCATTTTTTCACGCTTACGACCATTACATCATCCCCATGGTCATGGGACCAAAATTCAGGCGCTTGGCAACTGATTCATATTTATGACGGTTGCATTATCTCAGGATCGCATGATCACTTTTTGCGACCTTTGGGCAAACAAAGTCAAGAGGGAACCCGATTCACTTAACAACCGTGTTACTAAGTTAATGACTGCAGTGTTTCACTTAACCACCATGGGAAGGAAATGGAGAAAAACTCACTTCAACAACTGTCTTGCTTAGAAATTTTGGACTCAATTGTGGTCGTAATTCAAGGACTACCAGTACAGGCTTAACCATGTTTCCGGCTTAATTTCCCCCCTGCTTTTCTTGTAATGTTATCCATCTTGATAACAACATCTTATTTCAATGCAGGCTTCAATGCGGTAATTTTTCTATGATATGATTAAAATTATGAACATTCTATCACTGAGAAAGCTTGAAGGATTGCCAATAAAAAGGGAAAAGTGAAAAAAATTCTCTCAGTATTAATGGCCAATCAGGATGTCAACATTACGAGCATTGCATTATTTAGATTTTCCTCCAATGTTGAGTGTAACGTAAAGAAAAAAGAAGACCTGAGATTCACATTCCCCTCAAAATATTAGTCGTATGATCACTCTATCAGACTTGAACTAATTAATTAAAGTCTACATTGGGTTGTTATTTTACCAGGATTATATACACAACACATCAAACCCTGAATAAACAGAAGCATATACTATTCCCCACAGCAAGGAGAAGCAGAGAGGGTTTAAATTTACTCTTTTATCCAGAGAAGAAAACATATTTCATTTTGTTTCTCTTTGGAAATCACTTCCGGATTCTGTGCTTGCAATGGGGGGAAAAATTAACTCTGATTTTGTTTTTGCTGATTAGATAGGTTTGTTGCTATAGAAATGGCCAGTATGTACTAATTACTTTTACACAATGTACTATTGTGTAAAAGTAAAAAAGTTGAGGTTGTAATGTTGTTAGACATAAGAGTTGGAAGTTGGTGGCGTCTTCTTTCCTTTTCCCTCTTTACATCATATTTTCTCTTTTTTTTTCTCTTTCTCTCACTCTCTAGTTTTCTATTACTTTCTATTATTTAATATTGTGTGTGTGTGTATACACATACACAAACATATATATGCATATGTGTGTGTATGTGTGTATATATGTGTGTGTGCATATGTGTATATATATATATATGTGTGTGTGTGTGTCTGTGTGTGTATTTATGTGTGTGTGTGTATGTATATATGTATGTGTGTGTATATACATACATACAATGTATATATATATTGCTCGCACAGGCATGAGGCCGAAGACACCAGCCTGAAGATGGCGAGTGGGACCTCGTCAAAACGTCGCCAAGATACTCTCAATCTTATGTGAGAAAAGACCCGAATACACCAAAAGCTTCATACCTACCTACCTACCAGTGACGTGCGGTGAGGTTTATGGCTGGTGAGGCAGTCCTCTCCCCTGGCACCACACTGATTAAAGCGCTTTCTTTCGCCCGCAGCACTGCTTTCAAGAGCTTTCAAGAGGCAAAAGGCAACCTGCCGCTCTGGCGCTATGTCTGACATAGAGGCCTCCCGCCTCTATGGCGGACACAGCGGCGGGGTGGCAGGATGGCTTTTGCCAGCTTTCAAGAGGCAAAAGCCGCCCTGCCGCCCCCCCGCTATGTCCGATATAGAGGCGTCCCACCTCTATGTCGGACATTGCCTCTGCTGCCCCCGCAGTATGTCCACCAAAGAGGCGGGATGCTTTCAAAAGGCAAAAGCCGCCCTGCCACCCTGGCGCTATGTCCGACATAGAGGCATCCCACTATGTCCAAAAGCCCTGCCGCTATGTCCGACATAAAAAAAGTGCCAGTCGCGTCCCAGCAGAGGCGGGTAAAACACACACACACACACACAAACACACACACAGAAATTACTTACAATAATACAATTACTTACAAATTACATTAATTTTGAATTCCTCCCCCTCCCTCTGATTCACATACCTTTTCCAGCTGTTCCATAGAGGATTTCAACTCTGCTCTTGTCTGCCATGATGAAAATGTCAAAATGTAAAAGGAAAAAGGCAAGAGCTGCTGAGGTCAGGCTGGGTTAGCTGCTGCCAGAGTCCCCAATGGATGACTCTGCTTAACTGTTTAAAAAAGCCTCTTAAAAAAACGCCCTCTACAGGAGGAGGCGAGAGAACCAAGTGCCTCATCTATATAAGGAATTTTTCAGCTTTTAACCCTTGCTTAACTCTGCTCGAGTGATCATAAAGTCAGACTAAATGAGGCATGTGGTTCTCCCGCCTCCTCCTGTAGAGGGCACTTTTTTAGAGGCTTTTTTAAACAGTTAAGCACTAAGCAGAGTCATCCACTCTGACTCTGGCAGTAACTACCTCAGCCTTTTTCCTTTTAATTTTTCTTTCTTTTCATGATGACAGTGGTGAGGCCCTGCCTCCCCTGCCTGCACGTCACTGCTACCTACCTACCTACCTACCTACCTACCTACCTACCTACCTACCTACCTACCTACCTATATACTGTATGTATACACACACACACACACACACACACACAGACACACTTTATATTTTGATAAACTAATAAAATGTATTAGACACCCGGAACTAACAAAACAGGCTTCATTTGTGTGACCCTTTCCGCTAGGCCTCGACTTAACCCCATTTGTTTACCAAACATTATTCTGTTACCGTCACTTGGTAACTGGGCATGTATTTATAACTGTGGTGGTGTCCTGAGGTCACGTGATCATCATTTGCACCCTTTCCGGCTGGCTTCTGAGAAAGATAAAATGCGGGATTTGCTAAACGATCTTGTGATTCACTCAGCAACTGCTGTGATTTACATATTCGGCAAGATGGCAGATGGAGCGTCTTATGCAGACCTTTTCCTTTTGAACATTTGTGACCTTGATCCTTACTCAAAAGGGGCAGGGGTTCCATTGCATTCCGTTGTTGTTGTTGTACCACCACCTATAATCATTTAGAGAGAGAAGAGCAGGCAGAGCTGGGGGAAGAGGGCGGGGTTAACCACATCATCAACTAAGAATCGTTGCGTTGCCACAAACAGTCCAAGTCCCGCCCTCATCAAATTCTATTGGCCCTTATCTGCCGCCAATTTAATACTGAACTTTAGTTAACTAGACTCTTGTGTCCATGCTTCAGCAATAAGCCTTAATCACAATTTAATGTACCGTCCTGAACCCTTGTGCCTGATATTTAGGTGAGATGAGATGAGTAGAAATAAAATAAAATAAAATAAAATAAAATAAAATAAAATAAAATAATAAAATAAAATAATAAAATAAAATAAAATAATAAAATAAAATAAAATAAAATAAAATAAAATAAAATAAAATAATAAAATAAAATAAAATAAAATAAAATAAAATAAAATAAAATAAAATAAAATAAAATAAAATAAAATAATAAAATAAAATAAAATAAAATAAAATAAAATAAAATAAAATAAAATAAAATAAAATAAAATAATAAAATAAAATAAAATAAAATAAATAAAATAAAATAAAATAAAATAAAATAAAATAATAAAATAAAATAAAATAAAATTAAAAAATAAAAAATAAATAAAATAATAAATAAATAAAATAAAATAAATAAAAAATAAAATAAAATAAATAGAATAAATAGAATAAATAAAATAAATAAAATAATAAATAAAATAATAAAAAATAAAAAATAATAAAAAATAATAAAAAATAATAATAAATAAAATAAAATAAAATTGAAATGAAATGAAATAATGAAAAAATAAAATGAAATAAATAAAATGAAATGAAATACTAATACAATACAATACATAAAATAAAATAATTTAATTAAACAAAAAATTAAAATAAAATAATAAAGTAAAATATAAAATAAAATAAACCATATTGAAATAATAAAGTAAAATGAAATAAAATAAATAATAAATTAAAATTAAATAATAAAATAAAATATAAAATAAAGTAAAATAAAATAATAAAGTAAAATAACATAATCAAAATCCATAAAAATGAGCAATGCGTTAATCAAAAAGCATTAGCCACTATCTTGCCTATTTCGATCCTTGCCCAGCCAGAGTCCCTGATCATGGATTCTTTATTATAAAATCCTATATATTGGATAACCATATAAGATCAATGCTAAGAATAAATTTCTTTACACAAACTTGACCAAAAGTCCAGAGTATAATAGATCGGGAGTTGGGACCTTGATAGAAATTCTAAAATATTCAGGATATTTTGCTTTAAAGACTCATGGGGTTACCTTTTCAATTATTTTTCTAGGTCAAAAATTCTTAAAGGGTGGTCAGGGAATCCCTGGGTAAGGGGTCTTTGAGGCCCCTTTCAGAGAATCTGTGGATAGGTGACTATTTTAACATTTACCAGTTTTAATGTCTAATGCAGTAAATATTGATAGATATATAACTCACATAAACCAAAACTCTTTAGAGACCTCTATCGTTTTTTAAGAATGCAAAGGGCACCTGAGATCAAAATATTTGAAAAAAAATGTTCCGAGTGATAATAGAATCCTGCCAGCTCAAAGGATGAATATGTTCCAAATAGCATCCAAAATTAAATCAGAGTCCAAGGCAAAGTATTCCTCAAAGTTCCAATTTATTTAGAGAGCCATGTTGCACATCTGGAAAAACCCGAATCTGAAAGCTTCCAAGTTTTTCCCACCCGGTTGTAAGTTCAAGATCTTGCCCCCACAAGTCCATCACATCCATGTGGCAGTTCCATCCATCCAGTTCCAGTCAGGTGCAGAGGTGCAGAGACAAAGGATGACCTTGGATTTCTAGAAAGAATTTTGTTATGGCTACATCGCATCTAACTCCATATAACCCCCTCCTCCCATTTTCCCATAATAGAAAATGCATAGTAGAATAATAGAAAGTGTGGCAGGCCAAAGATCCAAAAGAAAAGATGGCTGCAGGCCTGACAGAATATCTGGCTGGGTGAACAGAGAGAAGGAAAAAAAAAATTATACGCAATAATATGATACAGGTATTCTTCGACTTACGACTATATTTAGCGACTGCTGGGAATTATGAAGACATGAAAAATAAAAGACTTACAATTGGTCCTTGCACTTGTAACCTCATACCATTCCCGCAGTCAAATGATCAAAATTTGAGCATTTGGCTATTGGCATATACAGTATTTACGACAATTATAGTATTTCTGGGTCCTGTGATCACCATTTGCAATCTTAGTGGCTGCTTCCGACAAGCAAAGTCAATGGGGAATCCAGATTCGCTTCAATGACTGCATGATTCACTTAACAGTGGCAGGGCTTTGCTTCACAATCATGAAAAAAAAAATAGGTTGTCACATTGGGTGGGGGCTCACTTAACAACCATTTTAGCAACAGAATATTCTGGTCTCAATTGTCGTAAGTTGAGGACTATGGTTCCACCACAAATGCGCACACAACAAAAGCGCGCCTGACTAAACCGTGGTGTCTAAAGCGCGGTGACAAAACCGCGTGACGAATGAGCGACTAATTAGCCCTAAAGCGCGCCGACAGAAGCGCGCCGACAGAAGCGCGCTGTAAAGTAACCCTAAACCTAACCCTAAACCTAACCCTAAACCTAACCCTAAACCTAACCCTAAACCTAACCCTAAACCTAACCCTAAACCTAACCCTAAACCTAACCCTAAACCTAACCCTAAACCTAAATGTAAATCTTACCTTAAAGTAAATCGCGCTTCTGTCGGCGCGCTGTTGTCGGCGCACTGTTGTCGGCGCGCTGTTGTCGGCGCGCTTTTGACATCGCGGTTTTAGCACCGCGGTGTTGTCGGCGCGCTTATGACGTTCGTCCTTTTGTCGGGTCACGGAGGACTATTTCACCCAGGAGTAAAACCAATGGTGGGTTTCACATTTTGTTATCACCAGCTCGCCGTGTACGCCTGCCGAGGTGGCGCAGTGGGTAGAGTGCAGTACTGCAGCGACTTCAGCTGACTGCTAGCTGCAGTTCGGCGGTTCAAATCTCACCGGCTCAAGGTTGACTCAGCCTTCCATCCTTCCGAGGTGGGTAGAATGAGGACCCGGATTGTTGGGGGCAATAGGCTGACTCTGTAAACCGCTTAGAGAGGGCTGAAAGCCCTATGAAGCGGTATATAAGTCTAACTGCTATTACTATTGCTATTGCTATTCACAAAGCGGGCACATGTGCCCCTTTCACACATGTGCCCGGTCTTCCGTGCATGCACTTTGATCACATGTGCACTTCTGCGCATGCACCCAGCCTCAAAAAAAATGTGCCAAAATAGGAGGGGATAGAGCCAGTGCGGGCAGGTAGCGATTTCAACTACTGGTTCAAATGAACCGGTCCAAATTGGCTGAATTAAAACTATGAAGGCAATCTAAAGCTATCAACATTTGTGTTTCCAACACCCTCGAAATTCATAGTTGCTGTTGCTTTTTAAGCCTGCAGCTTCCCTTTAAATGAATGCTGATTTTTTTAAAAGTCAGATATTCTGTTTGCCACTGTTGGTAAAATTACATGTTGGTCAATGATTGCCGCTCTTGGGGGACATGATAAATGGAGACAAATATATAATCAGATCTTTCCACATGTATTATTTTCTTCTTGTTTTGTTTTCTTTTCAAAAGCATTAGTTCCAAGCGATAAGCTCTCATCTCTAGTGCTTAATAACAATTAAGGATGCCAACCAATTGAGAGATTTTTTCTGCATGTAGATGGATTGACTGATGGATTTAAATTTGCATGTTTCCAACATTCCCAATTAAGTGGATTTTAATTTTTTTTGCTTTTTGGGGCTGGAGACAGTTTGCCAATGAATAAAAAAATATAGTCCACTTTTAGAAAAGAGAACTATCTTTGAATCTTCCCCACCCCCTCCAACTTTTTAAACGTTTGATAACATGTTAGAAGGAGATGATGATCATCTCAAAATACACCAGCAATAACGTTTGATTAAAATTACTTTTTAATTATTCAGCTTAACTTTAGCTGATTAAGTTATTCATCAATCCTACATTCCTAATTGTTTTTTTTTTAAAGTAAAGATTGAATGTCCATTTTCTGCAATGCTGTTATCTTCCTTCCATATATAATACAAGGATTTTTGCAGTGTGAGGTCAAAACAGTCAAGATGGCAATTGCGACAGTGTGATCTAAGTTATTGCCTTGCACAAAAAATATCGATGGAAGTAGCACCCTCACAGACACCTTGCCTTTTTTGACAAACACTGATATGTATAGTGTACATATTACTGTACACCCCTAATTTGCAGTAAAGTGGGCTGAATCTCAGCACAATATTTTTCAAGTGTGTTCATTTTCACACACACACACACAGACACACATACATATGTATGTATATGAAAACTGCTTAACGCTGAGGTAAGATCATAGGAAGGAAGGAAGGAAGGAAGGAAGGAAAGAAAGAAAAAGAAGGGAGGGAAGAAACAAAAGAAGGAAGGAAGGAGAAAGGAGGGAGGGAAGAAAGGAGAAAGGATGGTGAGAAGGAAGGAGAAAGGAGGGATGGATGGAAGGAAGGAAGGAAAGAAACAAAATAAAGGAGGGAGAGAGGAAACAAAAGAAGGAAGGGAGGAAGGGGAGGGAGGAAGGGAGAGAGAAAGGAAGGAAGGAAAGAAAGAAAGAAAGAAAGAAAGAAAAAGAGAGGACAGAGGAAACAAAAGAAGGAAAGAAGGAAGGAGAAAGGAGGGAGGGAAGAAAGGAGAAAGGAGGGAGAGAAGGAAGGAGAAAGGAGGGAGGGAGGAGGGAAGGAAGGAAGAAAGAAACAAAATAAACGAGGGAGAGAGGAAACAAAAGAAGGGAGGGAAGAAGGGGAGGGAGGGAGGAAAGAAAGAAGGGAAAGAAGGGAGGGAGGAAAGAAAAGAAAAACAAAAGAAGGGAGGGATGAAACAAAATAAAGAAGGAAGGAAAGAGAAAGGAGGGAGGGAAGAAAGGAGAAAGGAGGGAGAGAAGGAAGGAAAAAGGAGGGAGGGAGGGAGGAAAGAAGGAAGGAAAGGGGAAAGAAGGGAAAGAAGGGAGGGAGGAAAGGAAAGAAAGAAACAAAAGAAAGGAGGGAGGAAACAAAGGAAGGAAGGACAGTTGATTTAGAATAGAATGGAATGGAATGGAATGGAATGGCATGGCATGGCATGGCATGGCATAGAATAGAATAGAATAGAATAGAATAGAATAGAATAGAATAGAATAGAATAGAATAGAATAGAATAGAATAGAATAGAAAAACAGAGTTAGAAGGAACCTTGGAGGTCTTCTAGTCCAAACCCCTGTTTAGGCAGGAAAGCCTACACCACTTCAGACAAATGGTTTTCTAATCTCTTCTTTAAAACTTCCAGTGTTGGAGCATTCACAAGTTTTGGAGGCAACCTGTTCTACTGATTAATTGTTCTGACTGTCAGGAAATTTCTCTTTGGTTCTAGGTTGCTTCTCTCCTTAATTAGTTTCCATCCATTGCTTCTT
>NC_045544.1:134370268-134387234 GCF_009769535.1 Thamnophis elegans
CGTTCTCTGCCCAGTTGATGGGTGAGTGCGGCCATGGGGATATAGTCTACTCGGCCTCCTGCACCATGGCAGGAGGGGGTGGTGTTTTCACCCTCCCCAGGCTCCAGAGCTTTTAGCTTGAGCCTGCAGAAGGGTGAAAACGGCCTCTCCTGGGCTCCAGAGGCCCTCCAGAGGGCAGAAACAGGCCCATGATTTCCAGAGTTCCGGAACTTCCGGGAGGCCCGCTTTTTGCCCTCCCAGAGCCTCTGCGTGGGCCCTGGACTTACCTGGCGTGATGAATGGGCCATGTGGAGACTCTTGGGAGGGGAGGGGTGGGTGGGGCCAGCCAGTCCTTCCAACTTAAATTAACATCCGGTTTGACCGAACCCCTCCGAACTGGCTGAATCCCACCCCTGGTCTCAAGGAGCATAAGAATCAGGACGACCTAGTGAGGAAGATGGACTAGGAGATGGGGAGATCAGATTCTGGGCCCTCCACGTCACGGAACCTTCTGAGGACTTTGGATCACTCCTCCTCTCACCCCAAGAGTCCATTTGGTCTAGTGGGGAAGGTGCTGGACTAGCATGAAGGAGAACCCAGGTTCAAATCCCCTTTCCGCTACAGGTGTTCCCTGGGGAGCCTTGAGTCCTCTCGAGATCCAAGCGTAGTCCAGTGATGAAGGAGATCATGGTAAGTCTTTGAACCAGCCCCCCTCTCTTAGCCCAATCTGCCTCACACGGTTGCTGCCGCAGAGAAAATGAGGAGGAGGGGGGAAGCATTTGGTACATGCCATTTTTATCTCCTGAAAGAAAAGCAGGATATTAATCTAAGAAATAAGAGAGCCAGGTGTCAGCCCCGGCGCTCTCAGAGGCTGGCATTCCGCAGGTGGGGAGATTCGTGAATGGGGCGTTTCATGCCTTGGGCCGCTGCTACGCCACGCTTGTTTCCCTATTGCGCCAAGAGCTTGAAGGACCTTTGGATCTCTCCCCGCCAGATACTTGGCTGTGAGCGCTATGTCGGTGGCATGCAATGGCTTTCATAAGGCACCCGTGACCCAACAAATGCGCGCATGACAAAACTGCGACATCATCAACGCGACGTCATCAACGTGGTGACAACAGCACGCCGACAGAAGCGCGATTTAAGTTAAGGTAAGGTTTAGGTTTAGGTTTAGGTTTAGGTTTAGGGTTAGGTTTAGGATTAGGTTTAGGGTTAGGGTTAGGGTTAGGGTTAGGGTTAGGTTTAGGTTTAGGGTTAGGTTTAGGGTTAGGTTTAGGGTTAGGTTTAGGTTTACAGCGCGCTTCTGTCGCCGCCCTGTTGTCGCCGCGCTTCAGCGTTCATTCGTCAGCGCGCTTTAGAACTCACGGTTTTGTCACCGCGGTTTAGTCGGGCGTGCTTTTGTCGTTCGCCCTTTTGTCGGTGAACCAGTGGCACCAGCTCAAGCATGGCAATGTAAACCAGCATGGTCTGTCACATCATTGGAGTACATTGGATGCATTGCGCGCATGTAGGAGAGGGCAGGGCACAGGAGGGGGCACAGGAGGGTTTAAATGGTGGAGGGAAGTACAGAATTACACACTTGACTTTATTTCACTCGTGATTTACATTCCGTAATGGTTAGAAGTGCCGGAACATACTTATAAAGATCACACTGACCACCAACGACCAGTTTAGTCCCCTTGTTTGCGACCTTCACCTGAACAGAACCTGACACCAGGTGGGTATGGTGGTGTCGGAAGAAATATCCATCTGGGTTCAGTTCCAAGTTTTGAGAAAGACACCAGAAACATGGCGGCTGTTTGGAAAGATGGTTTTAATGGTGGACAGGATCACATGGCTTGAGATGCTGGGGAAAAGGGTCTCTGTGTGTGTGTGTGTGTGTGTCAGGCCTGCAGTCATATTCCCTTCAGGATCTTTGGCCTGCCACACTATCTCTCTTTCTTTACTATGTTGTTCATTAGTGGGGAATTGGGAGCGGGGAATAGTAAGGAGTAAAATGTGTTTGTCTTCAAAATAAAAAAAAAATCCTTTCTAGAAATCAAGGCCATTCTTTGCCTCTGCACCTCTGTACCTGACCGGAACTAGATGGGGGGAAATGCCAGCATGGCAGAGGAAGATTGGACCATGTGATGGACTTGTGAGTGTGGGGACAAGATCATGAACTTTCAACTGGGTGGGAAACCCAGGAAGCTTTCAGATTCGGGTTTCCCACAGATGTACCAACATGTCTCTCTTATTAAATTGGAACTTTAAGGAAAGCTATGCCTTGGATAATGATTTAATTCTGGGTGATATTTGGATATGCTGAGAGAGCCTGAGTTTTATATCCTCTCTTGGACCCCGCCTTGGAGCTTCCTGTTCCTGTGTAAGAAATGTATTCCGATTGGTGGTCAGATTCCCAGAGGGCGGGGGTCTTAACTAACTTTGTAGGCTGTCTGTCTTTTGAGTCCCAAGCTTGGTTGAGCTGTTGCTGGGTGATGATGTAATGAAAGGGCTTTGGGATTCCTATTATGGCTCTGCCTGAAGGAGGCAGATCTTTGTTATGTAGAATAGACTGGCCCATGCCTTAATGGCCCACTGACAAAGGTGGTGGGGCTGAGTTTCTGCCTCTCTTTTAGGGGGAAATATTCTGCCCTTTTAATATTTCCTACGATGTTTCATTTTTCTAGAGGAGCGGTGGGTTCCCACTCCCTACAGTGGTAAAAGGGTAAGAGGAGTAGTAGATAAAAATAATACTAAATGTACAAAGCTAACAGATGAAGCAGGATATAACACTAACAATAAATAAAATCTGAATAATACATACACGTGAAGTGGTAAAAGAGGAACAATCGGGAGGAAGAGAGAAAGGGGAGGGGGAAGAGGAGGAGGAGGAGGAGAAGGAGAAGAAGAAGAGGAGGAGGAGGAGGAGGAGGAGAAGAGGAGGAGGAGGAGGAGGAGGAGGAGGAGGAGGAGGAGGAGGAGGAAGACAGATGCATAGATATTATTCATGATATCTATTCTTAGCTTGGTCTTTTCAAGTCTTCCAAGGTTGTTCTCATCTCTTCTAGAACTAAGTTCTTCTACCTTGATGCCGGTTCGTCCTCTTCTCCTTCCTTCTACCTGTTCTCAGGTGGAGAAGTCTAGGACATTTTCCATCTCCACAAATTAAACCAGTGTTTCTCAATCTTGGCAACTTTAAGATTGGTGGACTCGGGTGGGTTACTGGTGGCATTACCTTTATGGTCCCCCCCTGGCCCCCTCCCTACCTGGGTCGACCTTAAAGGGACAGGCTGCAGCCACTCTGCTGTGAGGGAGAAACATTCAGATTGGATGGTGGGTCAAGTGATCGGAAGAGGTGAGCGGCGACAGGGTGACCAAGCAAGCACTGATGCCAATCGTCCCTGCCAGTTTGGCCAAACCGAGCTGAACCGGGAGGATTTCACCCCTGGTTTTAGCCTCCAGTCCCCTAATCCTCTTTGTTGCTCTTCTCTGCACTCTTTCTAGAGTCTCTACATCTTTTTTGTATCGTGGTGACCAGAATTGGATGCAGTATTCCAAGTGGGGTCTACCAGTGTGCCTTTGATTGCAAAGTTCTATGGTGGTCTTGATCCGAGGCAGAATTTGCACGCATATCCTGTCTTTCATTAAAGGCACAGAAACCGTCTGGACCATCAATCAGCACGTAGTTTGGTTCTTTTTTTTTTGTTTCTGATACTAAAATGAAAGGAAAGGGAAATTAAACAATGTTGAGTCAGCTTTTGGTAAGCCATCCTCCACCCCTAAACACATTTATATCACCTATGTTCACTCTGATAAATAACTCAGGGCACGGAGTTGTACCATATTTCTTCCCCTTCCTATTTTCCCCAGAACAACAACCTTGTAAAGTGGGCTGGGCTGAAAGAGAGTGGTTGTCTCAAAGTGACCCAGTCAGCTGTCATGCCTAAGGCGGGACTAGAACTCACTGTCTCCTGGTGATTGATCCAAAGTCACCCAGTTGGCTTTCATGCCTAAGGCAGGACTAGAACTCACTGTCTCCTGGTGATTGATCCAAAGTCACCCAGTTGGCTTTCATGCCTAAGGCAGGACTAGAACTCACTGTCTCCTGGTGATTGACCCCAAGTTACACACTTGGCTTTCATGCCTAAGGCGGGACTAGAACTCACTGTCTCCTGGTGATTGACCCCAAGTTACCCACTTGGCTTTCATGCCTAAGGCGGGACTAGAACTCACTGTCTCCTGGTGATTGACCCCAAGTTACCCACTTGGCTTTCATGCCTTAGGCGGGACTAGAACTCACTGTCTCCTGGTGATTGATCCAAAGTCACCCTGTTGGCTTTCATGCCTAAGGGAGGACTAGAACTCACTGTCTCCTGGTGATTGATCCAAAGTCACCCTGTTGGCTTTCATGCCTAAGGGAGGACTAGAATTCACTGTCTCCTGGTGATTGACCCCAAGTTACCCACTTGGCTTTCATGCCTAAGGGAAGACTAGAACTCACTGTCTCCTGGTGATTGATCCAAACTCACCCAGTTGGCTTTCATGCCTAAGGCGGGACTAGAACTCACTGTCTCCTGGTGATTGATCCAAACTCACCCTGTTGGCTTTCATGCCTAGGGTGGGACTAAAACTCACTGTCTCCTGGTGATTGATCCAAAGTCACCCTGTTGGCTTTCATGCCTAAGGGAGGACTAGAACTCACTGTCTCCTGGTGATTGACCCCAAGTTACCCACTTGGCTTTCATGCCTAAGGCAGGACTAGAACTCACTGTCTCCTGGTGATTGATCCAAAGTCACCCAGTTGGCTTTCATGCCTAAGGCAGGACTAGAACTCACTGTCTCCTGGTGATTGATCCAAACTCACCCTGTTGGCTTTCATGCCTAGGGTGGGACTAGAACTCACTGTCTCCTGGTGATTGACCCAAAGTCACCCTGTTCGCTTTCATGCCTGAGGCGGGACTAGAACTCACTCTCTCCTAGTGATTGGTCTGAAGTCACCCAACTTTCTTTCGGGCTTAATGCAGAAATAAAACTTAGTGTCTTCCGGTGATTGGCCCAAAGTCACCCAGAGGTCTTTCTTGTCCAGGGCAAAACTAGAACTCCCAGCTGCCATGTCTTAGACTTAAGGTGAAACTAAAACTCACCGTCCCTTGGTTTCCAGCCTGGTGCTTTAACCACTAGACTACAAACCAGCTCTCTCTCTCTCTACTCCTCTAAGCTTGTCTACCTATACCAGTAGGTATCTTCCCACCCAAAAGTTCTCTCTCTCTCTTTTTTAATTCTGGGAGGGGCGAGGAAGGGAGATTCGCCTCTCCATCCTTCTCCCCCCTCCCTATTTTTATTTTTTTAAAAAAGTGGAACAAAAAGATTAAATTGTTTACGAGCCAGGAGCTCCCGTCTGCCTGGATGAGCTGCGAGAGACAAAGGCGGACCTCCCAATTCTCCAGCGCGCCTCGCACCGCGCTTCCTCCGCCGTTGCCTGTAATTCTTTTATCTGGGCTCAACACTCGAGGCATTATGCGGGGTTTTTTGCCCCCCCTCTCCCCCTCCATTAAAAGAAAAAGAGGCAAGCACGAAAGCAAAAAATAAAAAAAAATAAAAATAAGCAAGCCAAGTTTGTGACTGAAGCAGGCAAAATTACTCCCCTCTCTGCCGTCCTCAGATAACTATCTCCTGAATGCTGATTAGTTTTCCCTCTCTCTCCTCCTTTTTCTTTTTCTCCAATCCCCCCCCTCCTTCCTCCTCCTCCTCCTCCTCGCAGGCAGAGCAAAGCAACCCAAACATACACTGGTATTTAACCCTTTATCTTTAGCAAGCAGAAAAGACATGAAAACATCTCACTCAGTCAGAGGCGGGGCGCGGGGGAGAAGCAGGGCCAGCGAAGGGAGGAAGGAAGGAAAGGAAGGGGAGGAGGAGGGGGAGAAATAGCGTACAGAAGAATTACTGTTATCTCCTGTGCAGGAGAGGAACAGGGATGATAAGGAAAGCTGGAAGAATTAAAAGGACCCCATCATCCCGGCTGTAAATTCACACGCAGGCCCCGGTTGCTATTTGTCTATCGGAAGGGCCCATAATTTCCCCGAGCTTGATTTGATAGACTTATTGTGGGGACTGTATAGAAAAGTCATCAGCCCGGGGAAGAGGATGAGGCTTATTGTTAGGACTCACCGCCTGGTTACAAGCTGGGGCAAGATAATGTGTAGAGTAGAGCACGTGATAAACTCCACCTCTTCTCATTAAGAGTATCTGCACCTTTGCAGGCCGCTAAGGGTGGGAAGAGGGACGGGGAGAGATGGGGCATAAATTACGGCATTCCGGGGGACACCGAAGCAGAACCCGGCTCCAGGAGACAACGGCATATTTGGGAGATGGGGGGGGGGGGAAGCTGTCCTGACAAGCCACCATTTGCTCCGGAGATGGATGGAGGAGAAATAGGATTTGCGAGGATGGAAGGAAGCAGCCACCGACACTGAAGGTGTTACCTAGTTGGGTCATGGAACGTCTGCAAGGAAACCACCACGTTCAGAGAGCGCCAAGGAGCCTTCGTTTGAACCCTGAGCTACAATTGTACTCTTTCGTTGGGAGTAACCGCTGCTGAAATCTTGTTTTGAAGGATGGGCGTTGGTCTTTGAAGTTGGTCTCCTTGTCATGTTTTCATTTTCTGCAGAATGTGGGGCTTGCTTTACTTGTTATGTATTTAGAATAGAATAGAATAGAATAACAGAGTTGGAAGGGACCTTGGAGGTCTTCTAGTCCAACCCCCTGCTCAGGCAGGAAACCCTGCACCATTTCAGACAAATAGGTATCCAACATCATCTTTAAAGCTTCCAGTGTTGGAGCATTCACAACTTCTGGAGGCAACTTCTGTTCCACTGATTAATTGTTCTAACTGTCAGGAAATTTCTCCTCAGTTCTAAGTTGCTTCTCCCCTTGATTAGTTTCCACCCATTGCTTCTTATCCTGCCCTCAGGTGCCTTGGAGAATAGCTTGACTCCCTCTTCTTTATGGCAACTCCTGAGATATTGGAACACTGCTATCATGTCTCCCAAGTCAGTGGTGGGTTTCAAATTCGAGCGAGAAGTTGTTCCTGTTCCTTTTGGGCTTCCTTAGCAACGGCAATTCTGGTCCTAATTTGAGGTCGTAAGTCGAGGACTACTTGTACATATAAAATAAGAGGAAGGAGGAGAGAAAGGCAGAAGCCCAGTTAGAGGACTTAGAATACAATAGAATAACAGAGTTGGAAGGGACCTTGGAGGTCTTCTAGTCCAACCCCCTGCTTAGGCAGGAAACCCTTAAAGGCTTCCAGTGTTGGTGCATTCATATCTTTTGGAAGCAAGTTGTTCCACTGGTTAATTGTTCTAACTGTCAGGAAATTTCTCCTCAGTTCAAGTTGCTTCTCTCCTTGATTAGTTTCCATCCATTGCTTCTTGTTCTACCCTCGGGTGCCTTGGAGAATAGCTTGACTCCCTCTTCTTTGTGGCAGCCCCTGAGATATTGGAAGACTGCTATCATGTCTCCCCTAGTCCTTCTTTTCATTAAACTAGACATGCCCAGTTTCTGCTGGGTTTGTTACTTGCATAGATTGTCCATCTCGTTGTCCAGAGCAACCTGTTTTCCTCTCCCTGTTCAATGGAATCTCTCCTTAACACTAATTCACAAATAGTCCTCACTTAACAACCACAATCAGGAGTGGCCTCCGCTAGATGGCCAAGGATGCAGATGCCCTCATTTTACCGCACTGTTATTTCTCTTATAGTGTTGCAGCTTCTTTGCTTGCATGAAATATCAGAGGAAGACCTCAGGAAAAAACTGCTATCAATAATATTCCTTTATAGTTTGTTTCTCTGCTCGTTGGTCTGTTGGGTATGTCTGGTCTATTGGAAAGAAGGACTAGGGGTGACATGGTAGCAGTATTCCAGTATTTGAGGGGCTGCTACAAGGAAGAGGGGTCAACCCATTCTCCACAGCACCGGAGGGCAGGACAATAGCAATAGCAGTTAGACTTATATACCGCTTCATAGGGCTTTCAGCCCTCTCTAAGCAGTTTACAGTGTCAGCATATCGCCCCCACAGTCTGGGTCCTCATTTCACCCACCTCGGAAGGATGGAAGGCTGAGTCAACCTTGAGCCGGTGAGATTAGAACCGCTGAACTGCAGCTAACAGTCAGCTGAAGTGGCCTGCACCCTAACCACTGCGCCACCTCGGCTTCCAGGACAAGAAGCAATGGGTGGAAACTAATCAAGGAGAGAAGCAATCTAGAACTAAGGAGAAACTTCCCAACAGTTAGAACAATTAATCAGTGGAACGACTTGCCTCCAGAAGTTGTGAATGCCCCAACACTGGAAGTCTTTAAGAAGAGATTGGACAACCACTTGTCTGAAATGGTAGAAGGTTTCCTGCCTGAGCAGGGGGTTGGACTAGAAGAACTCCAAGGTCCCTTCTGTTATTCTGTTAAAGATATTTCCCCACGAACATATGTGCTAGTCGTTCCTGACTCTGCTCATCTGAGTTTCCAAGCCAAAGAGCCAGCACTGTCCGAAGACATCTCTGTGGTCATGTGGCCGGCATGACTCAACGCCAAAGGCGCACGGAGCGCTGTTTCCTTCCCACCAAAGGTGGTTCCTATTTTTCTACTTGCATTTTTACGTGCTTTCAAACTGCTCGGTTTCCATTGCTATGCAAAGCAGTTAAGAAGAAGAGGAAGGAGGGGAAGGAGGAGGAGGGGTAGTAGGCAATGGTGGGTTTCAGTTTATTTTACTACCGGTCTTGCGCTTGCATGACACTTCTGCGCATGCACAGAAGCGTCCGGGTGGATGGGTGGGTGGGTGTAGCCTCCCGTCACCACTACCGGTTCTCCCAATCTGGGGCAAACCTGCAGAAGGCCACCTCTTGTACTAGGATAAAGGGGGGGAGGGGAAGGGGGAGAGGAAGAGAAGGAGAGGAAGAAGAGGAAAAGGGAAAAGGGAAGGGGAAGGAGGAGGGGGGAAGGGAAACGCAAGACAAGGTAAGGGGAAGAGAAGGAGGAGAGAGGATAGGGGAAGGGGGAGAAGGAAGAGGAAGATGAGGAGAGGAAGAGAATGAACGGAAGAAGAAAAGGGGAAAGGGAAGGAGGAGGAGGAAAAGGGAAAAGGGAAGGGGAAGGAGAAGAAGGAGGAGGAGGGAGCAAGGGAAATGCAAGACAAGGTAAAGGGAAGAGAAGAGAAGGAGGAGAGAGGAGGAGAGAGGAGGAGGAAGAAGTGGAAGAGGAGGAGAGGAAGGGAAGGAGTGGAAGAAGAGAAGGGGAAAAAGAAGAAGAGGAGAAGGAGGGAGAGGAAGAAGAGGAAGAGAAGGAGAGGAAGAAGAGAAGGGAAAAGGGAAGAGGAGGAAGAGGAAGAGATGGAGAGGAAGAAAAGGGGAAAGGGAAGGGGAAGAAGAAGAGGAGGGGGAGGAAGAGAAGAGGAAGAAGGGAAAAGGGAAGAGGAAGAGGAGGGGAAGAAGAGGGGAAGGGAAAGCAGAAGAGGAGGAGGTGGAGGAAGAGAAGAGGAAGAAGAGAAGGGAAAAGGGAAGAAGAGGAGGAGAAAGGGAAGGGGAGGAAGAAGAGAAGGGGAGGAAGAAGAGAAGGGGAAAGAGAAGGGGGAAGAAGAGGAGGAAGAGGAGGAGGAGGAGACCCACAAGAGATGCTTTCAAGAGCCACGTTCAGAAGTGTTTCCTGGGCCAGACAGCAGGGAAACGTGCAATTGTGATTTCCTGGCTCCGATCGCCGTCCTCCTGCCAAGGAGCCAAGCCGCCTCTCAGTTGAAGGGCCAGCTACAAATCCGCCCAGGGGAAAGGACGTCGTTGCCCCATTCAAATTTCAAAAACAAAGATTGTACTGGAGATGCCATGTCAGATGTACACATTTCTATGGCACCCGGTTGTTCTGAAGGAAGAGATAGCCATTAGAGGCAGCCCCGGGGGACAGGAGGGTGTGTTATCAGCACAACCACCTGGTTTAGGTTTTGTCACGCTTTCCGAGGGGGGGGGAGAACGAGAGAGAGAGAGAGAGAGAGAGAGAGAGAGAGAGAGAGAGACAGACATACACAGACTTCAGCCCCCCGAGGACACCCCAGGGAGACCGTCTCAGCGGCCATTTTGAAGGTTGATGATGGAAACCGGCCCGGCTCAGTCACACAGGACAAAGGAGAAGCCGCCTCAGTTGTGTTTGCACACCACCTCCAATTGCCCCGAGTTAAATGTTTCATGTGTTGTGCTTTGTGTCTGTGTGTGTGTGAGGGGTGTGGGGGGCTAACCTTGTAGGGCTAAGATGGTTTTGACATGTTTTATGTGTGGCTTGCCATCAGGAGGAAGGGGTGGGGACAAGGGGAAATAGGGAAGAGGAGGAGGAGGAGGAGGAGGGAGGGGAGGGAGGGAGGAGGAGGGGAAGGGAAAAGAAGAAGGTGGAAGAGGAAGAGAGGTGGAGAAAGAGGAGGAAAGAAAGGGGGAGGGGAAGAGGATGGTGGGGGAAAGGAGGAAGAGGAAGAGAGGAGGAGGAGGAAGAAAAGAGAAAAGTGGAGGAAGAAGAGAAGAAGGAGGGAGGGGAGGGAGGGATGAGGAGGGGAAGGGGAAAGAAGGAGGAGGAAGAAGAAGAGAGGAAAGAAAGGGGAGGGGAAAGAGGAGGAGGAAGGAAAGGAGAAGGAGGAAGAGAGGAGGAGGAAGAGGAGGAAAGAAAGGGGGAGGGGAAAGGGAAGGAGGAAGGAAAGGAGAAGGAGGAAGGGGAAGAGAGGAGGAGGAAAAGAGGAAAGTGGAGGAGGAAGAGGAGGAGGAAGAGAAGAAGGGGGAGGGGTGGGATGGGAAGTGGTAGGAAGGAAAGGGGAGGAGGAAGAGGAGGGGAAAGAGGAGGAGGGGAAAGAGGAGGAAAGAAAGGGGGAGGGTGGAGGAAAGGAGAAGGAGGAATAGGAAGAGAGGAGGAGGAAAAGAGGAACGTGGAAGAGGAAGAGGAGGGAGGGAGGAGGAGGGGAAGAGGAGGAGGAAGAGAGGGAAGGGGAGAGGAGAATGGGAAGGGGGAGGAAAGGGGGAAGGAAGGGGAAAGGAAAGAAGAGGATGGAGGAAAGGAAGAGGAAGAGAAGAGGAGGAAAAGAGGAAAGTGGAGGAGGAAGAGGGGAAGGAGGGGAAATTAAAAAATGGAGGAAAGGAGGAGGAGGAAAAGAGGAGTCGGGGGAGGGAGGAGAAGGAGAAGAGGAAGGGGAGGAGGGGGAGGAATTCTATCTCTCCATCCCAGCCTCCTGATCCCATCCTTGATTCGTCTGCAGAACAATTGAACCTCTTTTAAGAAACGGAATTCACAGCAGCCACAGATGTTGCCACAAAGGCGAACTCCTCCACTGCAGAGAATTGGAAAACATCTGGGCCTGAGACGTGTCCCATCTGGCCCGGCAAAGCAATGTGGCCGCTTCCTATTTCAAAGCCATTGTTCCTTGTCTCTCTCTCTTTTCTACGGCCAAAACCCCGATTTCCACCCACTGAAATCAGTGACGATTGCAATCAAGAGCCGCCTTAACTGCGTTTGGGCCCTGCCTGCCCCTCGGCTAATGCAAAAGGAAATAAGTTAATCACGCTAATACGTTTCCGATTAAGGAGCGAGGAGGATCACCCCAGTAACGTGTCAAAGGTTGAGCCCCAGGAAGAGACTTTTGCTGCCGAAGCAAGGACGGAAGCTATGACAGTGGTTTAATTTTAGCTGCCCGCAGTCAGCTCTTCACTCAGAAATTGGTGGTGCCATTAAGGAGGGACTTGATATTTATGGCGGCCTCGCAGGGTTACTTATCTGGCTGATGTCTCCTAATAGGGAGGCTGATTGTCGTTGAGAAGTGAGGAGGAGGAGGAGGAGGAGAGTCCCGGAAGCCATTTTTTTCCACTGGAGCTTCCGGGCTGCCACATTTAGTGCCTGGGAAAACGGGAGTGGGGATTGTAAGAAGCCGGGGGGGAGGATTAGCCATAATAACATTCTTTTGTACGGGAGTTAAGGCAGAAGTGGTATGCTGCCGGTTTGCACCCGTTTGGGCGAACCGGTAGCGGTGGCAGCACAAGGCTCCGCCCACTCATCTAGATCAGGTGTGGGTTGCTACCGGAATTACTGCTGGTTCGACACACTGATTTTTTTTTGCTTCACACGCATGCACATTTGCGGGCTAAAAAGGTCTGCTCATGCGCAGAACATTAGAAAAGGGGGGGAAATTAATTTTTGCAATGAAGATTGTTCTGCGCATGCGCAGAAGCAAAAATCAAGATGGTGCCGCCAACAATAGAACCGGTGGCAGGCTGAGTTACTACCTAGTCCAGTGTTTCTCAACCTTGGCAACTTGAAGATGTCCGGACTTCAACTCCCAGAATTCCCCAGCCAGCATTCGCTGGCTGGGGAATTCTGGGAGTTGAAGTCCGGACATCTTCAAGTTGCCAAGGTTGAGAAACACTGACCTAGTCGGCTGAACCGGGCCGAACCGGTAGGAACCCACCTCTGACCTACACGTCATGAAGGTACGTCTGCGTATGTGCAGAAGGTTGGCGGGAAGCGCGCTCCCACTCCTGAACCGGTAGTGAAGAAAATAGAATACCATTACTGAGTCAAGGACACTCAGCCTGCCCCTGGATGGGAGTGACTGGGAGGTTATCTCCAGTTGGGACATTGAAATGATTGGACCATGTGATGGACTTGTCTTGTGGGTGTAAGGGATGAGTCGTTGACTTTCTTTTGGGTGGGGAAAACCCAGAACTCTCAGATTCGGGTTTTCCCAGATGTACCAATATGACATCTTTATCTCTAATAAAAATTGAAATGGCTGTGTGTGTGTGTCTATGTTCCAGCATAACTCTGAAAGACCTCGAGCAAACTTGGTGCATAGATGACTTACTCTCTGGAAACAAATACTGTGGGGGTAAGACACCCCTAGCACCTCTTGGGATGTGTGTGTGTCCGTGTATCCGTGTGTGTGTGTGTGTGTGTGTGTGTGTGTGTGTGTGTGTGTGAGTGTGTGTGTTCCAGCATAACTCTGGAATGCCCTGGCCGCTGAAATGTAAAGGACTGAATTATATCTATAGCGTCAAGTCACAGTACTTTTGACAGTGATAGTGTGCATTTTGGATTCAAGTTCTGTTAAGATGCAGCCTGTTGTGCCTTAAAATGGCTTCTACTGTACAGCACAGTGGAGTTGCCATGATAACAGCTTTGCAGTACACCACAAGGGGGCTCCCTCTAATACAGGACTGGGATAAATACATACCTGGGTTATCAGATGGTCTCCAATAAAATGGAGGAATCGCTAGCCTCGGAGTCTTCTTTCGTTGGGGGTGTTACTTGGAACCCTGACACAGATCTGATCCACAGGAAGACGATTCAGGGCTGAATAAAGGTAGCCCTTGACTTACGGCCACAATTGAGGCCAGAACCTACGTTGCTAAGTGAGAACAGTGTTAAAATTCGACTTTTGCCCCATTGTATGATATTTCTTGCCACATTTGTTAAGCGAATCGCTGCAGACGTTAAATTAGCCACACGGGTGTTAAATGAGCATGGCTTCCCCGTTGACTTTGCATGTCGGAAGGTCGCAAAAGACAGTCACATGACCTCCGGGATACTGCCACCGTCATGAATATGAATCAAGTGGTCAAGCGGCTGAATGTCAATCCTGTGACTACGGGGCTGCTGCTGCTGCTATGGTCATAAGTGTGGGGAAATGGTCATAAGTCACTTGTTCCAGTGCCATTGTAACTTCGAACTGTCACTAAACAAACTGCTGTAAGTTGAGGGCTACCTGTAACAGAATAACAGGGCTGGAAGGAGGGAAGGAAGGAGGGAAGGAAGGAGAGAAGGAGAGAAGAAAGGAGGGAAGGAAGGAGGGAATGTAGGAGAGAAGGAAGGGGGGAAGGAAGGAGGAAAGGAAGGGGGAAAGGAAGGAGAGAAGGAGAGAAGAAAGGAGGGAAGGAAGGAAGGAGGGAAGGAAGGAGGGAAGGAGGGAAGGAAGGAGAGTAGGAGAGAAGAAACGAGGGAAGGAAAGAGGGAGGGAGGGAAGAAGAAGTAGGACCGTTGTAAGATAAGATGGATCTATGGGATGGTAAGAAAGCAATCTTCAAGTATATTGTCAACTGTAGGGAAAAAATTGTTATAAATACATATTATTAATAACAGTTATGAGATCATATAATTGTGAATGTATATATGAAATTGATAAAATAAATAATAATAATAATAAAAAATTTAGATGGGAAAAAAAGAATAACAGGGCTGGAAGGGACCTTGGAGGTCTTCTAGTCCAACCCCCTGCCTAGGCAGGAAACCCGACACCACTTCAGACTAATGGCTATCCAACATCTTCTTAAAGACCTCCAGTGTTGGGGCATTCACAACTTCTGGAGGCAACTTCTGTCCCACTGATTAATTGTTCTAACAGTCAGGAAATTTCTCCTTAGTTCTAAGTTGCTTCTCTCCTTGATTAGTTTCCATCCATTGCTTCTTGTCCTGCCCTCGGGTGCTTTGGGGAATAGCTTGACTCCCTCTTCTTTGGGGCAGCCCCTGAGAGATAATGGAACACGGCTATCAGTATTAAAAGAATAATAAGCTTCCATAATATGAGCCTTCTTGAAGACTATGTGAATACATCCATGCTATGTATGATTCATAACAATAATTGAGGGCTTTGCCATTGTCTTCTTATGCCATGTTGCTTGCTATTCTAAATTTTGGGTTTTCTAGTGGTCTCCTATTCCTGTACTAACCCAATCTGACCTGCTTCATTTTTTAGAAGATCAGCTAGGAAGTTGGCCAGGTGCTGCCACCTGCTGTTTCTCATATCACCTGTTTCAGATTTGGAAAAAAAAGAACCAACCCTAAGAATAAGCTTTGAATATTTTTAATGCATAAGGTTTCAATCCTCTTGCAGGAATTGGGTATGTCTAGTTGAATGAAAAGCAGAACTAGGGGTGACATCATAGCAGTGTTCTGATATTTGTGGGGCTGCCCCAAAGAAGAAGAGTGGATCAACCTATTCTCTAAAGCACCTGAGGGCAAGACAAGAAGCAATGGGTGGAAACTAATCAAGGAGAGAAGCAACTTAGAACTAAGGAGAAACTTCCTAACAGTGAGGACAATTCATCAGTGGAACAGAAGTTGCCTCCAGTCCAGAAGTTGTGGGTGCTCCAACACTTAAAGAAGAGATTGGATGACCAAATCTCTTCGGTTATCCAATGGACGGACATTAGTCCGGAATGGTAAAGGGTCTCCTGCCTGAGGGGTGGGGGAGGTGAGGTTGGACTAGAAGACCTTCAAGATCCCTTACAAGTCTGTCATTCTGTTAGAATATATCTCTAGTTATTACAGATAATTGCTTTAGTCTGGCAAGATTAACATCAGGCTCAAAGAACCAAGAGAGACAGAATCTTGCCAGACTAAAACTTGGTCGGCTGGAGAATTCTGGGAGTTGAAGTCCACACAGCTTCAAATTGAGAAATGCTGCTTTACAATCCATAGTCCTCACAGAATGCAGTCTCTAAGTTTCTTCTGAAATGATTAGTGGGCCGCCAGAGCCAGTATTTCTCAACCTGGGCACGTTTAAATTGTATGGACTTCAACTCCCTGTTTCCTGCCTGAGAAGCGGGTTGGACTAGCAGACCTCCAAGATTAGCACTGATCATGTTACCCAGTAGGGTAGTGAAACGTCTGCAAGAAAACAAGCAAGGTCAGAGAGCGCCAAGGACCCCCACAATCCTTTCTGCTTCTCCTCCTCCTCCTCCCATCTGCAATCCCCACTCCCTTCTAGCACTGATGAAGTTACTGAGTTGGGTAATAAAACGTCTGCAAGAAAACACCAAGGACTTCTCATTGTCAAACCTGAGCTACAAATATTCTCCTTTGTAAATTCTGATTCTGGTTTTAACCTACAGTATCATTTCCCTTCTCTCTGGATTGACTATGGGTAGTCCTCAACTTACAACAGTTCATTTAGCGACCGTTCAAAGTTACGGCACTGGAAAAAAAGTGTCTTATGGCCATTTTCCACACTTACAACCATTGCAGCATCCCCTTGGACCAAAATTCAGAAGCTTGGCAACTGATTCGTATTTATGACGGTTGCATCGTCCCAGGATCATGTGATTCCCCTTTGGGGACCTTCTGACTAGCAAAGTCCATGAGGAAGCCAGATTCACTTAACAACCATGCCGCTAACTGAACAACTGCAGTGTTTCACTTAACAACTCTGGCAAGAAAGGTCATAAAACGGGGCACTTAACAAATGTTTCGCTTAGCAACAGAAATTTTGGGCTCAATTGTGGTTGTCCTCAAGGTCTATTGGTAGACTACATTTAAAGTCCAATCAGAGTAAAGACAATTTTTGGAGATACTACCTTATTTGGGATATTTATCCTTTTACCTCAAGCAGCCTGTTTTTAGAGATTGCACGTAAAACATTATCTTGATCTTGGAGGAATCCAACAGTGCGGCTTCCGTGTGCATCTGAATTTGTCTCATAGGCAGAAAAGATAAAATCCCAAGCAATGGGTGATACAAGAAACCGTACTGTGAAACTCAGCAGAGAGTGGGAAATTTTATGGAATCTCTGCCAAGAGGAATCCAATCTCCTTCCAAAACAAAAAAAATTAGAGATTTTTAACCTATTTTCTAAGGCATAACAATTTTTGTTAATGTCAGATTTCTTTCTTTCTTTCTTTCTTTCTTTCTTTCTTTCTTTCTTCTTCTCCTCCTCCTCCTCTTCTTCTTCTCTCCCCTTCTCCTCCTCCTCTTCTTCCTCTTCCTCTCCTCCTCTTCCCTTTCCTCCTCTTCCTTTTTTCTATCATCCCTCCTCCTCTTTTCTTCTCTTTTCTCTTCCCCCTACCTTCTCTTGCTTTCCCTTCCCTTCCCCTCCTGTTCCTCCTCCTTCCGATTCTTCTTTCTCTTCTTCTTTATCCCTCTTCATCTCCTCCCCTTCCCCCTCTTCTTCCTTTTTCATATCCTTTCTCCTCCTCCTTTTTCCTTCTCTCTTCTCTTCTCTTGCATTT
>NC_045544.1:134387334-134464822 GCF_009769535.1 Thamnophis elegans
GAAGGAGAGCATGGAGAGAAGGAGGGAGGAGTGGAGGTAGGGCAGAGGGAGAGGACTGGAGGGAGGAAAGGATAAAGGATGGAGAAATGGATGGAAGGAGGGAAGAGGAATGGAAGGAGGGAAGAAGAGAGGGAGGGAGAAATGAAGAGAAGGAAGAAGGGATGGAGGTAGGGCAGAGGAAGCAGGAGAGGACTGAAGAGAGGGAAGGACAGAGAGATGGATGGAAGTAGGGCAGAGGGAGAGGAATGGAGGGAGGGAAGGAGGGAGGGATGGAGAGAAGGATGGAGGGATGGAGGAAGGGCGGAGGAAGAGGGAGGGGACTGGAAAGAGGAATGGATAGAGAGATGGATAGAAATAGGGCAGAGGGAGAGGAATGGATGGAGGGAGGGAGAGAAATGGAGAAAAGGATGGAGGGATGGAGGTAGGGCAGAGGAAGAGGACTGGAGGGAGGGAAGGACGGAGAAATGGATGGAAGTAGGGCAGAGGGAGAGGAATGGATGATGGGAAGAAGGGGGGAGGGAGGGATGGAGAAAAAGAGGAAGGGATGGAGGGATGGCAGAGGGAGGAAGGACTGGATTGAGGAAAGGATGGATGGGTTGTGGGAAGAGAGGGAGGGAGAGAGGAAGAAAGGGATGGATAGATAGGGAGGAAATTGGAAGGGAGGGAAAAATTGTTGACCCCAAGCATTGAAAACCTCAATAATTATTAATTGAAGGATCTTTTTTTTTTGGCTGACGTTAGAGTTGTCTTTTTTTTAACGAGGATGAAATGATACCACGAAAATTCCCTCCTCAAATTTTGTCCTTCACCTTCCGAAGAACTAACAATCTGGTCTTTAATTTCTCTTTCCCTCCCTCCCTCTCTCCCTCCCTCCCTCCCTCTCTCTCTGTCCCTCCTTCCCCCCTCTCCCTTTACCCATTTTCTCAACACAAAATTCATGAGCTGGAGAGCAGATTAACAAATAAATTACAAGGCAGGCAAACGAGAGGCAATAAAACAATAATAACCATCATAAAACGGAGTTCCTTCACCTTCAGAGGAGTCCGCTCTCACTCACAGGCGGCCCAAACCAAAGCAAATTTAAATCTTCTCCCATCGCAGGGATAATGAAGTTTCCCAGCATGGAAAATGAGAACACCCAAAAGAGCCTTCTTCCTGATGTGCTACTTTTCTATCTGCAGGGAGGATTTGCTCACGGGTGTCTCCTGTACGTAAACCTATAGCTCGACATGAGCGGAGAGTAGGAAAATGCAAGAAATTAGATTTTTTTCCCCCCAGTAGATCCCAAAGGGGCTTTTTTCAGGAGGCAACTGGATTTTCTTGTTTTTTTTTCTTCCAAGACTTTTCCCTTCTCATCCAAGAAGCTTCTTCAGCTCTGACTAGATGGTGAGGAATGGAAGGATTTACCGTATTTTTCGGAATATAAGACGCACCTTTTTCCCTCAAAAAAGAGGGTGAAAATCTGGGTGCGTCTTATACACTGAATACAGCATGTTTGGTCTCCCGAAACCCCTCCTCCTTTGCAGAAATGGACGTGCAGAGGGTTTGGGAGGCTTGCAAAGTGCTCCTGAGGGCTGAGGAGGGCAAAACAGGGCAAAAATGGGCCATTTTTGCTTGTTTTTGCCCCCTTCCAGCCCCCAGGAGTACTTTTAAGAGCATCCCAAATCCTCTGCGTGCCCTTTTGTTTTGCAAAATAAAGACCCATTGTTGCAAAAAACGGGACATTTTTTGCTCATTTTTGCCCCCCCCCCAGCCCCGAGAAGCACTCTAAGTGCCTCCCCAAGCCTCTGCATGCTCCCCCCTTTTTTTGGGCCAAAAACGAGGTGTGCAGAGGGCTTGGGAGGCCGAATCTGTGTTGTCTACATCTCAAACTGAAGCGCGAATGGCTCTTGTAGTCTGCCGTTTTTCTGGAAGTCCATTCATATTCCCGCAAGGGGTGGGATTCAATTTTTTTTACTACCAGCTCTGTGGGCGTGGCTTGGTGGGCATGGGCGTGGCTTGGTGGGCGTGACTTGGTGGGCATGGCAGGGGAAGGTTACTGCAAAATCCCCATTCCTATTAGCTGGGACTCAGAGGCAGAGAATGGGGGCAGGGCCAGTCAGAGGTGGTATTTGCCGGTTCTCCGAACTACTCAAACTTTCCACTACCGGTTCTCCAGAACCGGTCAGAAACTGCTGAATACCCACCTCTGCTCCCGCACCATTTGAAGGCTGTCCATCCCAAAGTGAATAGCTAAAATAGGAGCCGAGGTGGCGCAGTGGTTAAATGCAGCACTGCAGGCTACTGCTAGATCAGCAGTTCAGCGGTTCAAATCTCACCGGCTCAGGGTTGACTCAGCCTTCCATCCTTCCGAGGTGGGTAAAATGAGGACCCAGATTGTTGGGGGCAATATGCTGACTCTCTGTAAACCGCTTAGAGAGGGCTGAAAGCCCTATGAAGCGGTATATAAGTCTACTGCTATTGCTATTGCTATTGCTAAAAGTCTGTAGAGATCCTCAGTCATGCAGGTTATGGCTGTCCCAAAGCTGTTTTTCAGAAGGCAACTGGATTTTCTTTTTTTCTTTTTTCTTTTTTTGGAACACGTTTTGTTTCTCATCCAAGAAGCTTCTTCATCTCCAGACCATTTGAACTACTCGGGTAACTCTGAAGATACAGATAAACCTCTTAGTGTCCTCAATGACTCTTTAATAGAGGGCAAATGACCAGCTGTCTGCTTATAGGGATATAGGACATGATGATAACAGAATAACAGAGTTGGAAGGACTTTGGAGGTCTTCTAGTCCAACCCCCTGCCTAGAGAGGAAACCCTATACCATTTCAGACAAATGGCTATCCAACATCTTCTTAAAAAACTTCCAGTGTTGGAGAATTCAGTTGTTCCACTGATTCATTGTTCCCATCATCAGGAAATTTCTCCTTAGTTCTAGGTTGCTTCTCTCCGTGATTAGTTTCCACCCATTGCTTCTTGTTCTACACTCAGGGGCCTTGGAGAATAGCTTGACTCCCTCTTCTTTGTTGCAACCCCTGAGATATTGGAACATGCTATCATGTCTCCCCTAGTCCTCCTTTTCATTAAACTAGACATGCCCAGTTCCTGCAACCGTTCTTCTTATTTCAATAGAATAACCTTGAAGGTCTTCTAGTCCAAACCCCTGCTTAAGCAGGAAACCCTACACCACTTCAGAACAATGGCTTCTTCCAACATCTTCTCAAAAACTTCCAGTGTTGGAGCATTCACAACTTCTGGAGGCAAGAAATTCCACTGATTAATTGTTCTAACTGCCAGGAAATTTCTAAGTTGCTTCTCTCCTTGATTAGTTTCCACCCATTGCTTCTTGTCTTGCCCTCAGGTGCTTTGGAGAATAGCTTGATTCCTTTTTCTTTGTGGCAGCCCCTGAGATATTGGAAGACTGCTATCATCTCTCCCCTAGTCCTTCCTTTCATTAAACTAGACGTACCCAGTTCCTGCAACCGTTCTTCATATATTTTAGTTTCCAGTCCCCTAGTAATCTTTGTTGCTCTTCTCTGCACTCTTTCTAGAGTCTCCACATCTTTTTTACATCGTGGTGACCAAAACTGAATGCCGTATTCCAAGTGTGGCCTTACAAAGGCCTTATAAAGTGGTATTAACACTTTACGTGATCTTGATTCTATCCTTCTGTTGATGCCGCCTAGAACTGTGTTGGCTTTTTTGGCAGCTGCTGCACACGGCTGGTTCATATTTAAATGGTTGTCCACTAGGACTCAAAGATCCCTCTCACAGTTACTACTACTGAGGGGAGGAGTATCCAAAAACTCAACATCAGGACCACAACTGTATCAGTGACACCCATAAAAAGAGCATAGTGTACAAGGGCCTGGTCACCATGCCATCTTTTCTTTCGGGAAGCGCTGGCTTTCATCCACTTTTCCGCAATATTCTGTCTTCGGCAGATCTTCCCATTCTGTTACTCAGTGTGACGTCCCAAAAAAAAGTTAATTTGATAATCAAACGAAACATCCTATGCAAATGCAGCCATTGGATGATGGCGGCTATTTGCATTTTAATTAGACTTCCTCCATTGTTCATTACCGAGAATTGCTTTGCGAGAATTTGGCCCTATAGAGAGGCTCCATTTCAGAATTTTATACCGAACATTCTCCTAATGTCATCCTCTCTCAACTGGAAGCAAAAATGGTGGGTATATATTGGACATCTCTAGGGCCGCAGTGGCTCAATGGAAGTAGTGATCTTCCTCCCATATTTGGGCATACCGGGGGTTGTAAAATACACACACACACACACACACACACACACACACACACACACACACACTATCTATCTATCTATCTATCTATCTATCTATCTATCTATATATATATATATATATATATATATATATATATATATATATATATATAATGTTACAACCCCTGGTATGCCCCAAATATGGGAGGAAGCTAACTGCTTCCATTATCTGTCAATCAGCTCGTCACAAGAGTCCATCACGACAGAAACCCAATATATAATTGGGGCATACCAGGGGTTGTAACACTAAATATATACCTTCCTCCCTGGCTTCTGCTGATAAGGAGGAGGGCCTGTGGCTTAATGGCTAAGACGTCTGCCTAAGATGCAATACACCACAGGTTCGAATCCCAGTAAGGGTATGGCTAACTGATGAGAGCTAAATACCTTGAAATAGATCTATACTAGTCTCTGTTTATTTATTTATCAGCACAAATATAACATATATATATATATATATATATGAAAGAAAGACCCAGCCATCATTGGGGAAAGGTAGGAGGGGGGTGGATGCAGTATTATACACACACACACAAACACACACACACACACCTCCTACCTTTCCCCAATGATGGCTGGGTCTTTCTTTCCCTCCTTCTAAGTGATGTTATTGAATTTTTATGCAGCCTATTCTGAGCCACTTTCTCGGAGTCTTTGGCTCCCAAATTGTATCTCCTGCCATTTCTGTGTCACATTTAAAATGTGAACAGTATAGAATGTCATTTACAGAATCGGGGCGTTTGCTGCGGAAAATTAATTTGACTTATTCCTTCTGCCTTTTCCTATCTCCAGGCCAATATTATGCTACTCATTCTACAAGAGTAATACTTAATGAATAGGACTATTAATAATGTCAGGGCCTAAAAAGGGAGGGCCGTTTTATGGGGAAATGGAGAGGCGTCGCAGGGGGGCAGGAGGGGGGGGAGGGAGACGAGAAATCACCTGACTTGGGTTAATATACCATGGAAATACCAGGCAATGCAATGTAATTACGGAGCAGAAAAGAGTTAAAAAGAATATCAAACCAGTCGCGGAGCGATCTGCGGGCAGGCACCCACCCTTTGCGCCTTCCTGCCAATAATTTTTTTTTTTATTCTTAGCCTTTGGGAAGACAAAAATGTTTTTTTAAAGGTATCACAGCAGGTCAGCTGTGAAAACATCAAGAGGAACTGAGATGGAGCTCGGAGAAACACGGAGCGGTTTTCTGGAAGTAGTGAAGGCGGTCCTTGAACTTACAGCCATAACGGAGTCTGGAATTTCTGTCAAAAGTGAAGACACCCATACGGGGCTTCTCTTAGGCTCTCTCTCTCTTTTTTTTTAGCCCCGTTTGTTGAGCGAATCCTTGCAGTTGTTAAGTGAAACCATGTGGTTGTTAAATGAATCCGTTTTTCCCACCTTGGCTTTGCTTGTTGGAATAGCAATAGCAATAGCATTTAGACTTATATACTGCTTTGCAGTGCTTTTACAGCTCTGTCTAAGCGGTTTACAGAAGCAGCATATTCCCCCCCCCAACAATCTGGATTTTCATTTTACCCACCTCGAAAGGACGGAAGGCTGAGTCAACCTTGTTGTGTCCAGCCAGTGGCCAGCAGAGCTGGTGGCAGACTCAGAAAGTGAGAAGGTTGGGGAGGAACATGGGCCAGTCCTGGAGTCTGGGGAAGACTCTGATGTGGGCTCTGTGTCGGAGGCAGAGAGGGGGCCAGAGCTGTCCGTCAGTTCTCAGCTACCTTCAGAATCAGAGATCAGTGGGGCAGAAGAACAGCTGGAGCCTATTCCTAATGTGTGCATGTGCAGAGCTGCCAGGAGAAGGGAGCAGTTAAGGAACAAGGCATAGGTGGATGGTGAATGGCCCCTCCCATAGGGAATAAAGTGGAGGGAAAGGGGAGTGGAGTTTGCAGGAGACAATTAGTTCGCTTAATTAATTAGTGTGACTCTCAGAGACTCCTTGCCGAGTATTTTCTTATACAGCATTGTGTTAGGAAAATATCATCCTGGCAGCTCTCCTAGTCTGATAAGGTCTGTTGTTGGAAATTCATCCTTGAAAGACTCTTTGCCAGGCTGGATGTGAATGAGAGAAATGCATATTAGCGTAATAAAAAGGGGTTTTGTCGGGACAAGGAGTCTGCTTCGGGATTTTGTGAAGCCTAGCTCAGAACACACCTTGAGCCGCTCAGGATCGAACTCCTGTCAGTGGGCAGAGCTGAACTGCAATTGCAACAGCACTTAGGCTTATATGCCGCTTCACGGTGCTTTACAGCTCTCTCTAAGCGATTTTACAGAGTCAGCCTATTGTCCCCAACAATCTGGGGCCTCATTTTACAGACCTCCGAAGGACGGAAGGGTGAGTCAACTTCGAGTTGCCTTGAGAATCGAACTCCTGGAGTGAGTAGTGAGTTAGCCTGCAGTACTGCAGGCTGCGCCACCACAGAAAGCTGACTGGGAAAGTCTCTTCTCCCCCTTCCCACGCCCCAAGTCATTAAAGAAGTGATTGCATCATTCTGGTCTTTCTTCTTTTCTTTTTTTTAGCAGATTTTTTAAAATTATTTTTTCCCTTCTACAACACCTTACAGTCATTACATCAACATTGTTATGTCATCATACCTGTACATGTATATAATATTTCGCTTCTATATTTACACACCTTTATACCCAGTTCTATATATGTTTGTATATAGTTTTTTGGCTTAATTAATTTTATTCTTGTTTTGCAGCCATTTGTACCAATTGTTCCAAATTTCATAATATTCCGACTCTTCTTTATCTTTTAATTTGAGTGTTAATTTGTCCATCTCTGCACAATCCAAAGTTTTTTTTATCACTAATTCATCCGAGGGGGTATTATTTTGTTTCCAGCATTGGGCAAATGCTATTCTAGCTGTAGTTAGCAGATGTGTTAATATGTACTTAATTTTCTTTGTATATTTCCCTTTGATTATTCCCAGTAGAAAGATTTCGGGTTTGCATTTTATCTGTTCTCCTGTAATTTCTTGCACCCATTTCCAAATGTTTGTCCAATATTTTTGTGTTTCTGGCAGATCCACCATATGTGATAAAAAGTCCCTTGTACTTTTTTACACTTCCAGCAGGTCGGCTTCATGTTGGTGATAAATGCCAACGATAAAACATTTTGTATATATTTTCTTTAAGTCCCGCTGATCGTGTTAGTTTATAATTTGTGTTCCAAATTCTTTCCCAATCCATTAGATCTATGTTGTAACCAAAGTTTTTGGCCCACGCTATCATGCAACCTTTAACTTTTTCTTCTTCTAATGTTACTTCTAATAAATATTTGTAAATTTTCGTTATGAATTTATTTTCTGGGCCAATTAAAATTTTATCTCTTTGTTGTAATTCTGTGTATATTCCATATTCTTTTACGTCTTTTTTGTATCTCGATTGTAGTTGGAGATATGGTCTTTCTATGGGACGTGGCTCCAGAGTGCCCATTCCAGGGGTGGGTTTCAACCGGTTCGCGGCGGTCCCTGCGAACCGGTTGGTCGGCGAACCTGGAAGTAAGTAACTTCCGGGAACGGCGAAGGGCCCACACGCCCGCCCACGCTCCTTACCCGGTTTTGACGAGTTCTGCGCTTCCACGCATGCGCAGGACGCATATAGCGCCTGCGTGATCCTCCAGGAGCAGCTGGAGCATCGCACAGACGCTAGTACGCATGCGTGCGCCACACACGTGCACGCACACGCCGCACGCGTGCACGAGGACGCCGCTGGCCCTGTTCCAACCGAACCGGTTGGAACGGGGCGAGAAACCCACCCCTGGCCCAGTGATAGGGCCTTCTCAGTGGTGGTGTTGGTCATCCCAACTTGGTCAGTTAGAAAAGACAAACTCTCAAATCCGTTGTCCCAAAGGTGGTTTTTTTCAAGAGGCACCTGGACTTTCTGTTTATTCTTTGATGACATTTCTCTTCTCATCCAAGAAGCTTCTTCAGCTCCCACACCCCATTTGCACTACTCAGGAGACCCTGAGGCAGTGACATGCAATCAGGGGAGGCAGGGGAGGCAGAGCCTCACCACTGTCATCCTGGAAAAAAAATGTAAAAGGGAAAAGGCTGAAGTAGTTGCTGCCAGAGTCACAGTGGATGACTCTGCTTAGTGCTTAACTGTTTAAAAAAGCCTCTTAAAAAGTGCCCTCTACAGGAGGAGGCGGGAGAACCACGTGCCCCATTTAGTCTGACTTTATGATCACTCGAACAGAGTTAAGCAAGGGTTAAAAGCCGAAAAATTCCTTATGTAGATGAGGCACATGGTTCTCTTGCCTCCTCCTGTAGAGGGCGGTTCTTTTAGAGGCTTTTTTAAACAGTTAAGCAGAGTCATCCATTGGGGACTCTGGCAGCAGCTAACCCAGCCTGACCTCAGCAGCTCTTGCCTTTTTCCTTTTACATTTTGACATTTTCATGATGGCAGACAAGAGCAGAGTTGAAATCCTCTGTGATTGTGAAACAGCTGGAAAAGGTATGTGGGTCGGAGGGAGGGGGAGGAATTCAAAATTAATGTAATTTGTAAGTAATTGTAAGTAATTTGTTTGTGTGCGCGCGTGTGTTTGTTTCTTCACTCAGAGGGAAGGGGGTAGGAGAGGCAGGGCGGGCAGCCCGCCAGCGGGACACCTCTATGTCAGACATTTGTATTTGTATTTAGTTTATTTGCATGCTGCCCTTCTCCAGAAGGGACTCAGGGCGGCGAACAACTCAGGGGGGAAAGGGGACATAAACACAGTACACATGATTAAAATACACGAAAATCACACAGCCATACAAGTCGAGAGGGGAGGGGAACTCATCAACCCCAGGCCTGCCGGCACAGTCAGGTTCTGACGGCTTTCCGGAAGGCCTGGAGAGAGGTGAGGGTCCGAATCTCCACGGGGAGTGCATTCCAAAGGGCCGGAGCTGCTACAGAGAAGGCCCTCCCCCAGGTAGTAGCCAGATGGCATTGGCTGGTGGATGGAACCCGGAGGAGGCCGACCCTGTGAGATCTAACGGGTCTTTGGGAGGTAATTGGCAGCAGGCGGTCTCTCAAGTACATAGCAGCGGGGCAGGCAAAAGCCGCTTTCTTTCTTTTTGCCTCACCAGCCATAAACCTCACCGCACGTCACTGCCCTGAGGACATAGATCAACTTGCAAATGGCCACAACAACTGGCTAAAGGATACAAAGGACCAACTCTCTGCAAGGAATAAAATCCTGCCATTCCTCACTATCCAGTCGGAGCCGAAGAAGCTTCTTGGATGAGAAGCGAAATGTCTTCAAAAGAAAAAAACCAGAAAGTCCAGTTGCCTCTTGAAAAAAACACCTTTGGGACAACCATGACCTGGATATGACTGAGAGTCTCCATAGACAAATCCATTGTTCTACAAAAGTACACTTTACTAAAGGCAAAGGGTTATAGAAGAAGCAAAGCCGGATCTGAGATTTTCGCGCTGAAAGCATATGGTTCACATTTTCTTTGTTCCCACCTCTCCCCACCACCACCCCCGGTTATTTGTGAATGCCCAGTTATGCGCTAAGAAATTGTTTGGGTAACAATCCCTTTCTGGATGGGCTGGATAGTTCTGCGTTCCTTAGTGTGACCTTGGAACAGATGGCGTCTCAAACGGGATGGCGTAGTTTCGATTACTTTCGTGCTAACCCCCCCTCCCTTATTCCACCCCGCAGTCCCCTTCCCGGTTGAGTATGGTAGGCTGACAGCAAGCAATGCATGGCATAGCAGGATGGCAGTCCTGATACATGGCTTCACACAAAGGAAAATCTGAAGGTCGCTGCATTAGATGAAGATGTCCCCATTTTCCAGCAATGTTGATAGCCACTGTGCCACTCTTTTAGACAAGTAGTCCTCGATTTACGGCCACACTTGGGGCCAGAATTTGTGAGGCTGTAGGTGGATGTTGAAGGGACGCAGTGGCTCAGTGGCTAAGACACTGAGCTTGTCAATCAGAAAGGTCGGCAGGTCGGCAGTTCGAATCCCTAGTGCCACGTAACAGAGTGAGCTCCCGTTACTTGTCCCAGCTTCTGCCAACCTAGCAGTTTGAAAGCACGTAAAAATGCAAGTAGAAAAATAGGAACCACCTTTGGTGGGAAGGTAACAGCGTTCCGTGTGCCTTTGGCGTTTAGTTATGCCGGCCACATGACCACGGAGACCTCTTCGGACAGCGCTGGCTCTTCGGCTTTGAAACGGAGATGAGCAACGCCCCCTAGAGCCAGGAACGACTAGCACATATGTGCACGAGGAACCTTTACCTTTATCTAGGTGGAGGTTCTACAGGGGAGGTTTTCTTAAAGCTGGGTTGTGCATTTCTACATATGAACAAATTCATGGAGGAAAAATCCATCCCTCTATTTAGGGACACCTCAAATACCTGTTGCAAAGAAGCAATGATAGCCTTGTGCTGAATGGATTTAACAGGTGTAATACATCAATTAAATTGAATTTTAATATATGGATTATAATTTGTGGATTTCTAGATTGTAACGTTTTTGCTGCTGTGTGCGTCTTTTGTTTGTAATAGGTTTTAACTGACCTTATAATCGTTTACTATCCAGAGTCACTTGTTTGAGATGGGCAGATAGAAATTAATTGAATGAATGAATGAATGAATGATGAATGATGAATGAATGAATGAATGAATGAATGAATGAATGAATGAATGAATGAACGAACGAACGAATGAACTGTCTATGGAGATTCTCAGTAATCCAGGTCACGATCCACCATTCAGTCAGAACTGAAGAAGCTTCTTGGATAAGAAGAGAAACGTCTTCAAGGAAAAACCAAGTCCACTTGCCTTTTGGAAAAGCACCTTTGGGGGTGAATGAACTCCACTTTTTGCTGACAAACCCCGACGAGACATCAAGTTGATCATTATGAAAAATATAAATGATGGATTAAGGTGGCCTTGGCTACATCCAGCAGGACTTTCTTATGTTCTTAAGGCAGATCAGCTATGGATGTTAGCAGAGGACGCAGAAGAGAGCAAAGTGTCTTGGCCTAGGAACTGTCCGTGGTGCTGACTCAGATTGATTAGGGCCGCTAAGAATCTCGGGATCCAGCTCTTGCGGGATCAAATATTGGATCCACGAAGAAACCAAATTCTTTCTTTCTTTCTTATTTCATTTGTCAAACATGTACAAGATAACAGGTATAAGTATAAACAAAGGAAATGAGTACAAATAAATGGGGACAGTAGGACAGGGACGGAAGGTACGCTGGTGCGCTTATGCACGCCCCCTTTACGGACCTCTTAGGAATGGGGTGAGGTCCCCGGTAGACAGTTTAAGGTTGAAGCTGTGGGGGAGGGGTTGAGGATGTAACAAGGGAGTCGGGTCGAGCATTCCAGGCATTGACCCCTCTGTTGCTGAAGTCGTATTTTCTGCAATCGAGTTTGGAGCGATTTACCTTGAGTTTGTATCAATTGTTTGCCCATGTATTATTGCGGTTGAAGCTGAAGAAGTCATTGACAGGTAGGACATTGCAGCAGATAATTTTATGTACTATGCTTAGGTCAGACGGTAGGCGGCTTAGTTCCAGATTGTCCAAGCCCAAAATTTCGAGCCTGGTGGCATAAGGGATTCTATTGTGAGCAGAGGAGTGGAGGACTCTTCTCGTGAAATACCTCTGGACCCACTCAATTGTATTAAGGTCTGATAAACAGTGAAGATTCCAGGCAGACGAGCTGTATTCAAGAATTGGTCTGGCTAAGGTTTTGTGTGCCCTAGTTAGCAATACAATACAATACAATAGCAGAGTTGGAAGGGACCTTGGAGGTCTTCTAGTCCAACCCCCTGCCTAGACAGGAAACCCGATACCGTTTCAGACAAATGGTTATTCAACATCTTCTTAAAGACTTCCAGTGTTGGGGCATTCACAACTTCTGGAGGCAACTTCTGTTCCACTGATTAATTGTTCTCACTGTCAGGAAATTCCTCCTCAGTTCTAAGTTGCTTCTCTCCTCGATTAGTTTCCACCCATTGCTTCTTGTTCTGCCCTCAGGTGCCTTGGAGAATCATTTGACTCCCTCTTCTTTGTGACAGGCAACATTGTACTTTGTGGCAGGACAATGTTACCTGTGATTACATGTAAGAACAGAACCACCAAGATCACTCACACCAACATTGACAGGAGAGGTCCTGAGTATATAAAAGCAAACACTACTCCCTTCTACCACTGACTATGTTACCTAGTTTGGTTATGAAACATCCACAAGAATACCACCCAGCTCAGGGCAGCCAGGACCTAAACTATATATACCTGGTAAGCCCCAATTATGGGAGGAAGCTAGCTGCTTCCATCATCTGTCAATCGGCTCGTCACAAGAGTTCATCACGACAGAAACCCAACATTTTTACTGTTGCCTTTGTTATATTTGTGTTTTTTTATTTGTGCTGATAAATAAATAAAGGGAGACTAGTATAGATCTATTTCAAGCTATTTAGCTCTCATCAGCTAGCCATACCCTTACTGGGATAATGGCTAAGAAGTCTGCCTAGTATGTCATATAGCCCAGGTTCAAATCCCAGTAAGGATATGGCTAGCTGATGAGAGCTAAATAGCTTGAAATAGATCTATACTAGTCTCCCTTCATTTATTTATCAGCACAAATATATATATATATATATATATATATATATATATATATATATATATATATATATATATATATATATATATATATATATATATATACTTAAAGTCACAACCCCTGGTATGCCGAAGTATGGGAGGAAGGTCACACTTCCACTCTCTGTCATTAGGCTCGTCACAAGAGACCATCCAGACAGAAACCCAATATTTTTTACTGTTGCCTTTTTTGTTACATTTGTTATATTTATGCTGATAAATAAATAAAGGGAGACTAGTATAGATCTATTTCAAGCTATTTAGCTCTCATCAGCTAGCCATACCCTTACTGGGATAATGGCTAAGAAGTCTGCCTAGTATGTCATATAGCCCAGGTTCAAATCCCAGTAAGGATATGGCTAGCTGATGAGAGCTAAATAGCTTGAAATAGATCTATACTAGTCTCCCTTCATTTATTTATCAGCACAAATATATATATATATATATATATATATATATATATATATATATATATATATATATATATATATATATATATACTTAAAGTCACAACCCCTGGTATGCCGAAGTATGGGAGGAAGGTCACACTTCCACTCTCTGTCATTAGGCTCGTCACAAGAGACCATCCAGACAGAAACCCAATATTTTTTACTGTTGCCTTTTTTGTTACATTTGTTATATTTATGCTGATAAATAAATAAAGGGAGACTAGTATAGATCTATTTCAAGCTATTTAGCTCTCATCAGCTAGCCATACCCTTACTGGGATAATGGCTAAGAAGTCTGCCTAGTATGTCATATAGCCCAGGTTCAAATCCCAGTAAGGATATGGCTAGCTGATGAGAGCTAAATAGCTTGAAATAGATCTATACTAGTCTCCCTTCATTTATTTATCAGCACAAATATATATATATATATATATATATATATATATATATATATATATATATATATATATATATATATATATATATATATATATATACTTAAAGTCACAACCCCTGGTATGCCGAAGTATGGGAGGAAGGTCACACTTCCACTCTCTGTCATTAGGCTCGTCACAAGAGACCATCCAGACAGAAACCCAATATTTTTTACTGTTGCCTTTTTTGTTACATTTGTTATATTTATGCTGATAAATAAATAAAGGGAGACTAGTATAGATCTATTTCAAGCTATTTAGCTCTCATCAGCTAGCCATACCCAAGTTTTTGGGAATCGAACCTGTGCTCCATTGCCTCCCAGGCAGGGAGGTTCAAAAGGTTAACTCCCTCAACTCCCTCAAAAGGTTAACTCCCTGCCTGGGAGGCAATGGAGCACAGGTTCGATTCCCAAAAACTTGGGTATGGCTAGCTGATGAGAGCTAAATAGCTTGAAATAGATCTATACTAGTCTCCCTTCATTTATTTATCAGCACAAATAAAAAAACATATATATATATATATATATATATATATATATATATATATATATATATATATATATATACATACATACATACATACATACATACATATACACATACTTAAAGTCACAACCCCTGGTATGCCCAAGTATGGGAGGAAGGTCACACTTCCACTCTCTGTCATTAGGCTCGTCACAAGAGACCATCTTATATAAAGTGCAAATGGGCTCAGTTGTGATTGTAAGTTGAGGGCTTCCTGAATTCTATTTCCTTTCATCTTTCTCAGCATTATAACTTTTTCTACAGAGTGGGGTCCTTACGTCATGAGTCAGAATTGCCAAACCTTTAGCAGCAGGAATGAGCTGCTTCAGGTTCGCCCAGGTTCGCTAACATTATGTCTGGTTTGGAGAGCCTCCAAATCCCACCACTGGCTGGCCCTTCCCCTCCCACCCCTCTCACCCCACCCCTCCCAGGAGTCTCCACGCGGGCTGTTTTGGATGTGAGGTACCGTATTTTTCAGAGTATAAGACACACCTTTCCCCCCCCCCCAAAAAAGAGGCTGAAAATCTGTGTGCGTCTTAGACACTGGATACAGCATTTTTGGCCTCCCGACCCCCCCCCCCTTGCAAAAATGGATGTGCAGAAGGCTTGGGAGGCCTGCAAAGTACTCCTGGGGGCTGGAGAGGGGGAAAATGAGTGAAAAATGGGCCATTTTGGGTTCAATTTTTGCCCCTCCCAGCCTCCAGGAGCATTCTACAAGCCTCCTAAAGGCTATGCATGCCCTTTTTTGGCAAAAAAAAAGCCCAGGCCATTTTTTTTGCTCGTTTTTGCCCAGTTGAGCCACGAGGAGCACTTTGCAGGCCTCTCAAACGCTCTGCATGCCCCGTTTTTCACAAAAAAAACCGAGGTATGCAGAAGGTTTGGGAGTCCTGCAGAGTGCAAAAACTTTTTTATTAATTTTATCTCTTCAAAATCTTGGTGCGTCTTATACTCCAAAAAATACGGTAAGTGCAGGGCCCACACAGACGCTCGAGGAGGGGGGGGGGCAACAGGCCTCCTGGAAGGCCTCCAGAGCACAGAGGAAGCAGTTTTCACCCTCCCAGAGACTCAAGGAAAGCCTCCGGAGCCTGGGGGAAGGCGAAAACGCCACCTCCCCATCCGCTGTGGTGCAGGAGGCTGACTAGGCCACACCCACCATGGCCACGCCCCCCCATCAACCAGGCACAGAACCCATTGCTGAAATATTTGAAGCCCACCCCTGCTTAGCAGTCTTTAAGGAACTAGGTGACGGACTAGGTGGCTCAGTGGCTAAGACACTGAGCTTGTCGATCCGAAAGGTCGGTGGTTCAAATCCCTAGTACAGGTCTCCTGCGTGAGCAGGGGGTTGGACTAGATGACCTCCAGGGTCCCTCCCAACTCTGTTGCTGTTAAATCAGCACTGCCAGAGGGAATCCTCTCCCATCTCCCTTTCCTCCTCGAATTAAGGAAAATGAAAAGAAGAGACGGTAATAGCAATAGCAATAGCAATAGCAGTAGACTTATATACCGCTTCATAGGCCTTTCAGGCCTCTCTAAGCGGTTTACAGAGAGTCAGCATATTGCCCCCAACAATCTGGGTCCTCATTTTACCCACCTCGGAAGGATGGAAGGCTGAGTCAACCCTGAGCCGGTGAGATTTGAATCGCTGACCTGCTGATCTAGCAGTAGCCTGCAGTGCTGCATTTAACCACTGCGCCACCTAGCTGAAGGAGGAGGAGAAAACACATCTGCCAGGAAGACATGGGAGTAAACATAAATATTCATGATTCTGTGCCAGATTTACATTTATATGAGAAAGCTTTCGCCTGCTCCAGTCCCGTCTCTGCTGCTGTTTCTTCCATGGCTGGAAGAAGAGAATAACCGTTCTTGGGGAAATGGAGGTGAGTTGGGCCCCTGTTCGGTTTGAATGTCAAAACGGATTGGGGAGGGAAATCAATCGGTTTGAAGTTTTGAACGTCTAACGGTAAACAATATCCCAATCAAGGAATGACCAATTTAGACAATTAGTAGACAGCAGTCTAATCGGGGAATCACCAAGACCATGGCCGCCAACACGGCAAGACACTGGTATATAAACAGAGAGCAACCCCCACTGCCTTCTAGCACTGATGACATTACCTACTTGGGCAATGAAATGTCTGCAAGAAAACAACCAAGCTCAGAGAGCACCAAGGATCCCATATCTATCTATCTATCTATCTATCTATCTATCTATCTATCTATCTATCTATCATCTATCTATCTATCTATCTATCTTTCTATCATCTATCTATCTATCTATCTATCTATCTATCTATCCATCCATCCATCCATCCATCCATCCATCCATCCATCTATCTATCTATCATCTATCTATCTATCTATCTATCTTTCTATCATCTATCTATCTATCTATCTATCTATCTATCTATCTATCTATCTATCTATCTATCTATCATCTATCTATCATCTATCTATCTATCTTTCTATCATCTATCTATCTATCATCTATCTATCTATCTATCTATCTATCTATCTATCTATCTATCTATCTATCATCTATCTATCATCTATCTAGCTAGCTATCATATCTCTCTCTCTCTCTCTCTCCCTCCTTCCCTCCCTCCCTCCCTATCCATCTATCCAGTCCTGGGATTCAAAAATTATTGCTACCGGTTCTATGGGCATGGCTTGGTGGCATGGTGTGGCATGACTTGGTGGGCGTGCCTTGGTGGGCATGGCAGGGGAAGGATACTGTAAAATCTCCATTCCCTCCCTACTCCAGGGGAAGGTTACTGCAAAATCCCCCTGCCAATCGGCTGGGACCTGGGAGACAGAATAGATGGGGGCGAGGCCAGCCAGAGGTGGTATTTACCGGTTCTCCAAACTACTCAAACTTTCCGCTACTGGTTTTCCAGAACTGGTCAGAATCTGCTGAATACCTCCTATCCATCTATCCATCCATCTATCTATGATATCATATATCTCTATGTATCTATACCTTTCTATCTATCTGTTTGTTTGTCTGTCTTCTTCTATCTATCTATCTATCTATCTATCTATCTGTGTGTGTGTGTTTTGTGCTGATATATATATATATATATTTATCTCTCTATCTATCTACCGATATCTATCTATCTATCTATCTATCGATCGATAGATAGATAGATAGATAGATAGATAGATAGATAGATAGATAGAGAATAATCATTTAGCTAGCTATCATCTGCCCGCCTAATCAAAGAACCACTAAGAGCACTCCCCACCAAAACTGACAGGGCAAGCCACTAGTATATAAAATGAGAACAAACCCCACTCCCTTCTAGCACTGATAAGGTTACATTGTTGGGTCAGGAAATGTCTGCAAGGAAACAGCCAAGCTCAGAGAGCATGAAGGACCTCACAGTTCCACCTTGAGCTACAAATGTTCTCGTCTACCAGTAGAAAACCTTCATCTCAGCCTTGGCATTGCCTCCTTCAACAAGCGACTCCAAGGGCCCCTTCCTAAACCACCCCAATCCACCCAACTGAGATCGCCTCTGAAGTTCCATCGGAAACAAGAGCCGCAGCAGGGGGAAATTACCTCCGTCTCACCCACCGAATGGAATGAGTCACCACACTTCCCAAGAATGGTGTCCACATCCACCATGGCGCCTGGGCTCCCTCCCTTCTTTTTTTCCCCCCAATTTAGTGTTGTTTAATATGCATTTAATCAACCCGTTCAAGATTATAGAGTCTATGTAGCATGACTTTTTTCCCTGTGTCACCGAAGAAGCGTTCATAGGCCATTAGACTAAAGTAATATGTATGAGGAGCCAGCTTTCCCCAGGGTGTAGTAACTACTTCAGCTCCCCAGCCATCCCCCATTAAATCATTAAACCTCATGACTATGCCTCCTGAACTCTTACCCTGATCTTTAAAAAGCAGAACATTAAAGGGCATCTACCACACTCCGGTGCTCAGGCATCGCCATTTATGTATTCAAGGCATTACAGTTTTTGTCAGTCTATACATCATCGCCTTCGAAAGACGGCCGGCACCACGTAGGAAAGGCTGGTAAGTTGCAACCCATGTCCCTTTCGCAGGGGAACGGCTGAAACGGGGCGGCTTTGGGGAAGGGAGGGGTGAGCGGTCAACATGCTAGAGGTTTTATGGGAGGGAAGCCCAGCATCTCCTGTGTTCGTGGGGTCGGTGGCGGCGGGACAAAGAGAGGGTAAGCATCCGAAGGTGGGAATCGTGAAAGGAAAGCGTTGGAAGAAAAACCCGGTCCAGTTCCAAGCCAGAAGAAGGACAAAAATGGAGGCGGACTGCCTGCAAGGAAGGAAGGTTTGCTGAGGAGCAGAACCCAGCACAGCATGTGGTTCTGGGACAGCTGACCAAGGAGTTGAGTGAGTGGATGGTGTTGTGGCCCTGCCAGCAGCCAGCAGAGTAAGACAGTGAGGAGGTTGGGGAGGAGCATGGGCCAGTCCTGGAGGCTGGGGAAGGCTTGGACGAGGGCTCTGTGTCGGAGGCAGAGATGGGGCCGAGGCCATCTAGCAGTGATCAGGTGCTTACGGAGCTAGAGAGCAGTGAGGCAGAAGAACAGCTGGAGCCTGTTTCCAGTGTGCTCACGCGCAGAGCTGCCAGAGGAAAAGAACAACTCAGAAACCAGGGTCGACTTGGGAGTAAAGTCACAAGTGGACGGTGAATGGCCCTCCCAGAGGAAACAAAAGAGGAGCGAAAGGGGAGTGGGCTTTTGCAGGAAACAATTCGTTCCTTCGGTCCTTAGATTCGTTTCAGGAGTGTGAAGATCTGTCCGTGAATCCCAGAGACTCTGTGCCCAGTCTTCCCTTGCACAGCACCTCATTTGGGAAACATTTACATGGCAGCTTTCCAAGCTAGATAAGGTCTGTGGTCATAAACATTCCTTTGAAAGACTGTTTTCCAGGCCTTTGCTGAATGTGAATGGGGGGGATTCACATTCATTTAATAAAAGGGGTTTTGTCGGGACCAGGAATCTGCCTCATGCTTTTGGGGGAAGCCTCGGTCAGAACAGTTGGATCTTTATAGGTTTCTTTGACTTTGACGTTTGAACTGTTCTGTGGGTTGTGCAATAAAAGGACTTGTGTCTTTTGCTATTTCAGTGGTGGTGGGTTAATCCTATTATGTCCTAAAACGGGGGTATCAAACTGGTGGCCCATGGGCCACATGTATCACATGCAGGCCATGCCCACCCCAGCTCCACGAATGGGAAAAACGTCAAAAAACGTCATGTGATGGCAACGTGACGCAGCGAGTTTGACACCTGTGTCTGAAAAAGTCACGTTTTCAACTCTGGAGCCATCTTGGGACCAGAGGTGGCATTCTGCCAGTTCGGACCAGTTTGCCTGAACCGGTAGTGGAAATTGCGGCTGGCCCCGCCCACCCACTCCGGCTCTATGGCATCCCATTTAGGCACTTTTTTTAGCCAAAGCGAATGCATGATTGTGGGCATTCACATTTGTGAACTTCCAGAAAGCACATGCAGATAACTGATTCAGCTGGATTCATTAACTTCTTTATATAAATATTAACGCATGAAGTTAAATGTACAATACCAATATAGGTTTTCTCCAACGTAGTAGTAGTTACAAGCAAACACAGGCAGCAGTACAACAGAGAGGAGTTTTCAGTTGAGAGCTCAGAGCAGAGTAGTTTCAGTTTTGATTCTCAGCACAGGCTCAGATCTGTTTAAGTTCCCACTGGCCGACTTAGTTGCTATGCCTATTCATTGGCTGACCTGGTTACCATGTCTCTCCCAATCATGAATATTCTAACAGGATATAATATAGAATCTCATTTTAATCTACATCTTTAATCCAGGAGGCCAACTTCGGTAAAGTTGTTTTGGAATTCACAAGTATGAACTTTCTCATTCAGTCACTTTGATATCGCTGTGAAAATCACAACGAAGAAAATTAGAGAAGATAATCAGTCAGCCAGTTTGCAAACAACTTGGAAATGAACAAAGTAATGAGTAGAAACCAGCATGGGTTGGTTAAAAACTGGTCATGCGAGATGTACCTTATTACTTGTTGTTTTTTTAAATAAAGGGACTAGATTAGTAAACCAAGGAAGTGCTGTTTCCAGATATGCTAATTGCACTTTATTGTAAAGCTACTGTTGGGAGAAATGTCCTTCTGCGTTCAGTTCCAAGTGGGGGAAAAGACACTGGAAACATGGAGGCTGCTTGGAAAGACGGTTTAATGATGGACAGGATCACATGGCTTGAGCTCCTGAACAGAAAAGGGGGCTCCCATGCTTCCAGATGTTGGGTGAAGAAGACAAAGAGAGAGAAAAAGGGGCTTGCTGAGAGATCCTGAGTTTTTTATACTCTCGGTTTGGCCCCACCTCTCCATTTCCTGTTCCTGTGTAAGAAATGTATTCTGATTGGTTGTCAGGCTCCCAGGGGCAGGGGGAGGGTCTTAGCTAACGCTGTAGGTTGCGTGTCTTTTGAGTCCCAAGCTTGGTTGAGCACTGCTTCTTCCCAGGTGCCCTGTGGTGAGATGGGTAAAGGGCGAATACTATCATGCCTTAATCCCATCATCCTGGAGCTGAAGGGGGAACTTTGTTATGTAGAATAGACTGACCAAGGCTTTTTAATGGCCCATTGACAAAGTTGGAGGCTATTAAGAGTGACTCTGTTTCCTACCTAAAAACATGCTTCTCCATTTCTTATCCAGGGAAATATAATATTCTGCCTTTTCAATATTTCCCAGGATATTTCATTTTTCTAGGAGAGGGGTAGGTGCTAAGTTCCTACACTACAATAACAGAATCTTTCAAGTCTGAAAGTATAATTCTCTTGCCATCTCCTTTACAGGTCAAAAATTAGGGAGGGTCTCTTTTGACCCTCTTTCTCCACCCCCTATACAGTAGTGAGCTACACCCTTTCTTATCTGTCTATCCCTAAGCATAATCTCTTCGGCCCCATCTCCCAAGTCTTCCCTGACAATAGTTGTATTTCATTGCAATTTTAATGCGATTTTATACCTACATGCATTACATATCCACACATATACATATACAAAGCGACGTGGTGGCTCAATGGCTAAGACGCTGAGCTTGTCGATCAGAAAAGTCGGCAGTTCGGCGGTTCGAATCCCTAGTGCTGCATAATGGAGTGAGCTCCCATTATTTGTCTCAGCTTCTGCCAACCTAGCAGTTTGAAAGCACGTAAAAAAATGCAAGCAGAAAAAATAGGGACCAGCTTTGGTGAGGTAAGAGCGTTCCGTGAGCCTTTGGCATTGAGTTATGCCGGCCACATGACCACGGAGACGTCTTCGGACAGCACTGGCTCTTTGGCTTTGAAATGGAGATGAGCACCGCCCCATAGAGTTGGGAACGACTAGCACACAAGTGCGGGGGGAACCTTTACCTTTAACTTTTACATACACAGAGAAGGAGAGAGAGAGAGACAAACAGACAGACAGACAGACAGACAGACAGACAGACAGACTTTCCATCACTGTTTTGTTAATTCTGAAATCATATTGGAAAAGTATAGTACTCAGTATAACCTATCTATCTCAAGAGAAGGGTTAGGGGAGACAGGGAATTTCCCGACAGTGAGAGCAATCAACCCATGGAACAGAAGTTGCCTTTTGGAAGGTGTGGGAGCTTTATCCATGGAGGCTTTCAGATGGCTGCCATCTGTCAGAAATGGTGGAGGGTCTCCTGCTTGGGCTGGGGGTTGGACTAGATGACCTACAAGGTCCCTTCCAACTCAGTTAATCTGTTAATCTCCCTTTAATTTATTTACCTCTATTAGAACATCTCTTCCATGACCCAAAGGTGCTTTTCTCAAGAGGCAACTGGTCTTTCTGGTTTTTCTTTAAAGACGTTTCGCTTTTCATCCAGAGATGGGTTGCTGCCGGTTCGGCCCGGATCAGCCGAACCTGTAGTAGCGGCGGCGGGAGGCTCTGCCCACACGCCTGAATGCTTATGCACATGTGCAGAAGTGTCACGCAACCACACGAGCGCATGCAAGAACATGCCTGAACCAGTAGTAAACCAGTAGTAAACCAGTAGTAAACCAGTAGTAGTAGTAGTAGTAGTAGTAGTAGTAGTAGTAGTAGTAGTAGTAGTAGTAGTAGTAGTAGTAAAAATTAGCAACCCACTTCTGTCCACATCCATTTGCCCTACTCGGGTGATTCTGAGGACACAGACACTAGAATGGAAACTAAATAAGGAGAGGAGCAACCGAGAATTAAGGAGAAATTTCCTACGGTGAGAACAATGAATCAGTGGAACTACTTGCTTCCAGAAGTTGTGGATGCTCCAACACTGGGAGTTTTTAAGAAGATGTTGGATAACCATTTTTCCCGCAATGCTATAAGGTCTCCTGCTTGAGCTCGGGGGTTGGACTAGATGACCTCCAAGGTTCCTTCCAACTCTGTTATTCCCTTAGGTCTTTTATCTCTTCCATAGCTGCCTCAGAAGGGTCACGTTAAGTTAAGCACGCTATCTCTGTTGCTTGCATCAATGTTGCATGCTGATTGTAGGTCCTTGGGGTCAAATCTTGCTAGCTTACTTATTCCCCTTTAATTTTCCGAGCCTAACCCGTCTATTTGACACCCATAATTCATGGTCTGCTCCACCATCTCCACCTGGAAGTGTTCCTTGGCTGAATTGATTGCGCTTCTCTGTCTTTGGGCTTCCTATTATGTAGTCAGTTTGATTACAATGTTGAGAATCCTGTGATGTCCAAGCGTGTGGAGTTTGCATTTATATTGCTTGAAAGAGGCGCCAGCAGCCAAGAATTCTGCCAAACCTACCTCTGGCCTGATCATGTTTATTCAGTCCGAATCCGGCTGCGTTCTCCTTCCGTCTTTCAAATTAACACGACTGCTATGTCCTTACTATATTTTGTGTAGCTGCCAATTTGCTATACGGTTCCTCCTATATAGCTTTGTGGTTATGACATTGCTGTATGTATCACCGTATAGCGTTTGTCTTCACTGGGACAAGTGCAGAGTCCAATTTACACTGTCTTTTCTGAGTATGACACCTACTTCATTCCTCCATATGGTCTTTTCTCAACACACACACACACACACACACACACACGGACACGCACACACGGACACACACACGGTAACCCACCAGCAACATTTCAGAAACGTTTCCTTCACTTAACAGAGAAACAGAATGAATAAGATTGGGGGGGGGGGAGTAGTGGGAGCAGGGACAACTTCTGATTTCCCACCAGCTTCCCCATTGAACTTCTTCATGGGAATCTCGAAGGGAATATTGGAAAACTCCTTTCCTTCCTCCTTTCCCCTCTTCTCCCTCCCACCCTCCCAATTCCTTCTTTTCCTCCTTCCCTTTATCCCTCCCTTCCCCTTCCTTGGTCTTTTCTCTCTTCCTCCCTCCCACTCTTTCTTTCTTTCATTATTTCTTTCTTTCTTTCTTTTTTTATTTCTTTCTTTTGTTATTTCTTTCTTTTGTTATTTCTTTCTTCTTTCTTTCTTTCTTTCTTTCTTTCTTTCTTTCTTTCTTTCTTTCTTTCTTTCTTTCGTGGAAAGTTATCATCCAGCCCTCTCCCAGAAAAATGAAATATCCTAGGAAATATTGAAAAGGCAGAATATTTTTCTGGATATGAAAAGAAAGAAACATGTTTTAAAAGACAGAATAGTTGCCTGTAACTTCCTGCCCATCCCCACTTTGTCAATGGGTCATTAAGAAGGCCAAGCTAGTCCCTTTTACATAATAAAGACTTCTCCACTGCAGCCCCAGAGGGGATGGAAGTAAAGGCATGATAATATTGGCCATTTACTCAACTGACCACATGGCATCTGAGAACTCAACTAAACCTGGATTCAAAATACAGCCCAGAGAGTTGCTCCTGCATGGCCCCATGGGAGTCTGACAACCAATCAGAATGCATTTCTTACACAGGAACGGGAAACAGAGAGGTGGGACTAAACAGGTTATAAAAAGCCTAGCAAGCCCCTCCTTCAGCCCTTCTCCTCCACCAACATTGAAGCATGTGATCACCTTTTCTGTTCAGGGCTCAAGCCATGTCATGCTGTCCACCATTAAAACCATCTTTCCAAGCAGCCTCCATGTCTCCAGTGTCTTTTTTCGCACTTGGAGCCGAACCCAGAAGGACATTTCTTTCATCACTTTCTTTCTTTCTCTCTTCCTCTCACTCTCCTTCTTTTCTCCCTTCCTCTCTCTCTCCATTTCTCCCTTCCCCTCTTGTTTATGTGGCCCAGGTTCTAGCATGCCACAGTCCGGTACTGGTCCACAGCCAAGGGGTTGGGGAGCCTTGCCTTAATGCAGGACTAGAACTCACAGTCTTATGGTTCCTGGACCAGCCTCTTCATTATTAGACTAAACTGGCTACATTGTTAGATGTAGGATTATGTGTCAGGCCTGCAATTATATCCCTTTTAGAATTTTGGCCTGCCACACTTTCTCTTATTTCATTATGCTGTTTCATTAGTATAGTTGATGGGAGGGGGGAATAGACAGGAGTGAGATTGTGGAATGTATTGTTTTCATTCTTTACTAGAAGCCCAAGGTCATCCTTTGTCTCCGTACTTTGACACCTGACCGGAAGAAGCTGGGTGTGGATGCCAGCATGGAAGAAGAAGATTGGACCATGTGATGGATTGTGGGTATGGGGACAAGATCATGAACTTTTAGCTGGGTGGAATTCTGATGTCATTTCCAGTATTGGGATTAACACAGATGTGCTAAGATGTCTGCTTTATTAAATTGGAACTTTAAGGATTGGTTTTGTCTTGGACTCCGATTTAATTCTACATGATGCTTAGAACGCTGACATTATGACAACATGAAGCTAATCAACTTTCACTACAGTAAACTTACATCCACAGATATCCGGAGATGGAAAATAAAGGAGGGGAAAGGATGAGTTGCATTTTGTGTGTGATGCCGTGCATGAAATCCAGCAGGTTATGACAGGTTCTGGAGAACTGGTAGCGGAAATTTTCAGTAGTTCGGAAAACTGGCAGCGGAAATTGTGAGTAGTTTGGAGAACTGGCAAATGCCACCTCTGGCTGGCCCCAGAGTGTCACGGGAATGGAGATTTTGCACTACCCTTTCCCTGCCACTCCCACCAAGCCACGCCCACCAAGCTATGCCCTCGCGGCCGGTAGTAAAATAAAAAAATTGAATTTCATCACCAATGCAAACCCTCTCTTTTTCCTATTTAAGTATTTTTAATACATTTATAGGCCACCCAATCCCGAAGGACTCTGGGCGGCTTACAGAAATACATTTCCAAAAATAAAAAATTAAAATAGAGAGAATAAAAAAACAGATTAAAAGATCACTTCATACACTCAATCTAGGTGGGGCTGGACCTCATTCATGAGGTCAACAGCCCCAGGCCTGCCGGAATAGCCAGGTTTTGGTAGCCTTTCAGAAGGCCGTGAGAGTGGGAAGGATCCGGATCTCTGGGGGTAGATCGTTCCATAGGGTCGGAGCGGCTACAGAGAAGGCCCTCCCCCGGGGAGCCGCCAGACAGCATTGTCTGGTCAACGGTACCTGGAGAAGGCCCACCCTGTGTGATCTTATCGGCCGTTGGGAGGTATACGGCAGAAAACGGTCTCGCAGATATCCGGGTCCTAGGCCATGTAAGGCTTTAAAGGTAATAACCAGCACCTTGAAACGCGTTCGGAGACCGATAGGAAGCCAGTGCAGCTAGCAGAGGATAGGTGTAACATGGGTGTATCTTGGTACACCCAATATTGCTCATGCGGCTGCATTCTGGACCAATCGTAGTCTCCGAACACTTTTCAGGGGCAGCCCCATGTAGAGCGCGTTACAGTAGTCAAGTCTTGAGGTGTCGAGGGTGTGAGTGACCATTTGAAGTGCCTCCCGATCCAGATAGGGCCGCAACTGGTGCACCAGGCGAACCTGGGCAAAGGCCCCCCTGGTCACAGCTGACAAGTGATGTTCTAATGTCAGCTGCGGGTCCAGGAGGACACCCAAGTACACCCTATGTACACTGTGAGGTTTCTTACAAGTCTACAAAGGGCAGAAACTCATGACAACCAGAGGTGGTATCCAGCCGGTTCGGACTGGTTCAGGCAAACCGGCAGCAGAAATTTTGAGTAGTTCGGAGAACCGGCAAATACCACCTCTGGTTGGGCCCTCCCTTCCGTCCCCTTCGTTTCCTGTCTTTTTTTAAAAAACATTATTGAAAATTTTAGAAAAAAAACTTTTACAAATGTTTACCTCCCCCCCCCCTGCCCTCCCCCCCCGAACCCCCCACCCCACCCCCAACCTCCCCCCCCCTGACTTCCCAGAACAAATACAGGGTATAAATCTTTAACAAAGATGTTCTAAAATAAACTTAAAGATAGTTAGTATCATCTTTCATTTGAGCTTTAACTCCTCTTTGTAGGCTAACTCTAAACAGATTATATCATTCCTTGTTTCTTCAGTCATAAACTATCTGGAATTCCTTAGCCCCATATTTATTTTGAGTATAGTCAATCCATCTTCTCCACTCCAGTTTATATCTCTCATTTGAGTGATCCTTGAGATGCTGATATTTTAGCCATCTCAGCTAGGTTTGTTACTTTTAATGTCCATTCTTGAATAGTAGGCAATAGCAATAGCAATATAGCAATAGCAGTAGACTTATATACCGCTTCATAGGCCTTTCAGGCCTCTCTAAGCGGTTTACAGAGAGTCAGCATATTGCCCCCAACAATCTGGGTCCTCATTTTACCCACCTCGGAAGGATGGAAGGCTGAGTCAACCCTGAGCCGGTGAGATTTGAACCGCTGACCTGCTGATCTAGCAGTAGCCTGCAGTGCTGCATTTAACCACTGCGCCACCTTGGCTCTTCTTTCTTCCTTCTTCCAGTATTGCGCCACCAACAGTCTCGCTGCCGTTATTAAGTTCAAAATCAAATTAGTCTCTATAACAGTACAATCAGTAGTTATACCTAACAAGAATAACCGAGGGGTAAACTTTATCCTTTTTTTAAAGAACATTTTGCATAATCCACCATATTTTTATCCAAAATGCCTTTACCTTTTTACAAGTACACCATATATGATAATATGTAGCATCAAGACAATCACATCTCCAGCATTTAGGTTGTAAATTTCCTGTCTTATAGTCCTTTGTTTTTTAGCTCAACTGATCCACGCAGATCACTTGAGCTAAAAAGTTAACCCTAAAAAAACAGCTCGGCTGACCAGTTCTGACATCGACGGTGGTCTTTGAGTGCTGGGGCACACACATGAAATATGCGTTAGGATTGTGCGGGAAGTGCACTCTCATAGAACCAGTAAGGAAAAAAATTGGAATCCCGCCACTGATGGACAACATATTTTGTCGTTATTTGCATGTCATCGCAGCTTCCACCGAATGCCTCGTACATCAGAACTCCGTTATCCATTACAGTTGAGACTTTTATGAATTCTGCAAAGAGAGAGAGAGTATTGTAAAACATCTACAAAAACCCATTGTGTGAAAATTGCTTATGTAAAATATAAACATTATACAAAAAGGCCCCTTATCGGTAAACATTAATAAAACATATATAGTCCGTGCACCTGTTACCAAAAAAAATATATGAATCAATGGCAGTCACGAAACCTTACAGAAAGCTTAAAATAAAAGATTTGAAACAGATTCGTTCACAGCCCGTGTCGATCCAAGAATCCCTCAGGATGATAACCGTGAATGAATCCTCCAGGTTCAAAGATCAGAAGTGGATCAAAAAATGTTTACACCTTCTGTAGGTTTTGTTAGTGGCCATCTGGAAACAAGGAGGAGAATCGGTGGATTATCGGTTACCAGATTTAGTAAAGTCAGCTGTGCTTCTGTTTGTTTATTCCGTTAATTTTTTTAAAATTGCCATCATTGTTAAGAGAATCACAAGGCCGTTAAATGAATCTGGCTCCCCCAATGACTTCGCTTATCAAGCAGCCCCCTGGGAGGCCAGCAAATGGCAATCACACATCAGCCTGGGACATCGCAAGCTTTATGAAAATTGCACCCAAGTTTTGATCACGTGATTGTGGGGAACTTACAATGGTCGCAAGTGTGAGGACCAGTCATAAGTCACATTTAACTCCCATCATAACTTCAAAGAGTCAATAATACAATAGCAGAGTTGGAAGGGACCTCGGAGGTCTTCTAGTCCAACCCCTTGCTAGGTAGGAAACCCTATACCGTTTCAGACAAATGGCTATCCAACATCTTCTTAAAGACTTCCAGTGTTGGGGCATTCACAACTTCTGGGGGCAACTTCTGTTCCACTGATTAATTGTTCTAACTGTCAGGAAATTTCTCCTCAGTTCTAAGTTGCTTCTCTCCTTGATTAGTTTCCACCCATTGCTTCTTGTCCTGCCCTCGGGTTCTTTGGGGAATAGCTTGATTCCCGCTTCTTTGTGGCAGCCCCTGAGATATTGGAAGACTGCTATCATGTCTCCCCTAGTCCTCCTTTTCATTAAACTAGACATACCCAGTTCCTGCAACTGTTCCTCATATGTTTTAGCCTCCAGTCCCCTAATCCTCTTTGTTGCTCTTCTCTGCACTCTTTCTAGAGTCTCCACATCTTTTCTACATCATGGCGAGCAAAACTGAATGCAGTATTCCAAGCATGACCTTACCAAGGACTTATAAAGTGCTATTAATCTTGTCCTCCTCCTCATTCAGACGGCGAGGACTTTCCAATCCTACTGATAGATCCACCACTTGGAACAGAATCTTATGGCAAGTGATGGAGGGGGTTAAATTATGTATACATACATTGATTCTATCCCTCTGTTTATGTAGCCTAGAACTGTGTTTGGCTTTGACTCATTGAGTAAATAGCCATAAGTCAAGGCCTGCTTGTACAGGCAGAATTTTGGCACACCTTTACAAAAGGGTTAGCAGGTCACTGCCCTACACCACTTCAGATAAATGGTTGTCCAATCTCTTCTTTAAAAACTTCCAGTTTTGGAGCGTTCACAACTTCTGGAGGCAAGTTGTTCCACTGATTAAGTGTTCTAACTTTCTCCTTAGTTCTAGATTGCTTCTCTCCTTGATGAGTCTCAATGCTTCTTGTCCTGCCCTCGGGGTGCTTTGGAGAATAGCTTGAAGAACCCTCTTCTTTGTGGCAGCCCCTGAGATATTGGAACACTGCTATCATGTCTCCCCTAGTCCTTCTTTTCATGAGACTAGACATACGCAGTTCCTGCAACCGTTCTTCATATGTTTTAGCCTCCAGTCCCCTCATCATCTAATCAAAGGTCGCAAAATGGGGCAAAGCTCACTTCAAAATTGTCTCATTTAACAACAGAACTGCGGGGCTCGATGGCGGCCGTACTTCCGTGCTAAGGTTGGCTGAGTAACCCAGCCCAATCTTTAGGTTTAGGTTTAGGTTTATTTGATTTATATGCCGCCCTTCTCCCAAGGACTCAGGGCGGCGTACAACATTAAAAGAAACATAGAATACAAAGGTTAAGAAGAAATTAAACAGGATATCTCAAACCCAATTAAAATTGACAATGCCACATTTTTTTTAAAAAAAAGAATTCAAATTAAAATTAACAGTAATCAATAATTTGATGAGTTTTGTTCAGGCCAGGCTGGCTTGCTGGAAAAGCCAACTTTTTAGGGCGCGTCGGAAGGACCATATAGCTGAAAGCCAGCAGATGTGCCGATAATTAAAGTCGCAATTATTCACTGGGCTTTGGAAAGGAAGCCCATCCGTTCTCTGCAGCTCGTCCTCCTTCCTTCTCCCCGCCTTGATCCGTTCCTGCATCCTTCAGCTCTTCCTTAGCCTATTTTCACCCTCCGGGGAGGGGCCTCTGCAAAGCCCAATTAGCCAAGTTTTGTTTTTTATAATTAGTGCCCCTAAAAATAATTCATCGGAAGTGTTAATAGCCCCATTTAAAAATCTATTAGGGCATTTTGGGGGGAAAAAAACTGGACCGATCCCTTTGTGCTGAGTTTTTATTTTTTATTTTTTTTCTTTCCCCTTAGAGGTTTCTTAGAGCTTCTTTTTAGTTTGGTTCTATTAATTTTTTTTCCTTTTTTTTGCTGTACACTAATTAAAAACAGTAGGGCTGCAGTTTGGAACAATACGCAAGCAAGGTTACCATCTATAAGGTGAGAAGCACTGCTGGTTTTTCACTCTTCCTTGCCTCACAGGTGCCTTGGAAACTTTGGGGTTTATTAATGGCCTGGTTGCTTGTTAGTCTCACGTAAGCCGCTGGCACGGCCTACTCCTGAGTTGCTCTCAGTAAGGAGACCGAGAAAAGGAAGAAATGGCCGAAAAAAATCTAAATATATAAAAATGGCTGTGTGTGTGTGTATGTATGTTCCAGTATAACTCTGGAACGCCTTGAGCAATTCCAACCAAACTTGATATACAGATAACTTACTCTCTGGAGAAAAAATACTGTGGGGGTAGGACACCCCTAACACCCCTCAGGGTGTGTGTTCTGTTAAGATGCAGCCTGTTGTGCCTTTTAATGGCTTCTACTGTACTGCCGTAAAATGGCTTCTGCTGTAACAGCGCAGTGGATTTGTCATAGTAACGCATCACAGTACTCCACAAGGGGGCTCCCTCTGGTAAGGGGGAAAATCAAACATTGGAAATTATGTTTCATCTGGACATTTCCCCCCTAAAAATAAATACCCGGGCAACACCAGGTTATTGGCTAGCAAAAATAACAACAACAACAACAACAACAACAACAATAATTGAGTTGCAGCCTGGCCTTCTGCAGTTTTGAATTTCTAGGGAGGTTGGTTATTCACCGCATAACAAAACAACAGAGTTGGAAGGGACCTTGGAGGTCTTTTAGTCAAGCAGTCCTCGACTTACGACCACAAAAATTGAGCCCAAAATGTATGGGACTAAGTGAGGAATTGGTTAAGGGAGTTTTGCCCCATTGTGTGACTTTTCTTGCTGCTGTTATTAAGTGAATCAATTCATTTATGAAATTAGTAATACGGGGGTTAAGTGAATCTGGATTCCCCATGGATTTTGTTTGTCAGAAGGTCACAAAAGGGGATCACGTGGCCCCAGGACACTGCAACCGTCATAAATATGAACCAGTTCCCAAGCTTCTGAATTTTGATCATGTGACCATGTGGAGGCTGCAATGGACGTAAGTGTGAAAAACGGCCATGTGCCCCCTTTTTCCAGTGCTGTTGTAACTTTCAACGAACAGTGATAAGTTGAGAACTATTTGTACCTTAGTGATTTTTTTTCTTCTTCAAGTTTTTTAACCTAACGCTTTTCAGACCATTTTTTTCCTTTCTTTCCTCGCACATTTTCACCCAATTTATTGTGAATCACATGAATAATTTTAATTACATCAGCAGGCGCTGTTGTCAAAGGTCAGGAATTCTGCAAAATTCTATTTAACCCATGAGCAGGTGCCTTGATGCACCAAGTCCACCGTTACGAGCCGTGGTGGCGCAGTGGTTAGAGTGCAGTACTGCAGGCTACTTCTGCCAACTCCCGGCTGTCTGCAGTTCGGCAGTTCGAATCTCACCAGTCTCAAGGTTGACTCAGCCTTCCATCCTTCCGGGGTCAATAAAATGAGGACCCAGATTGTTGGGGGCCAAATGCTGGCTCTGTAAACCACTTAGAGTGAGCTGTAAAGCATTGTGAAGCAGTATATAAGTCTAAGTGCTGTTGGTATTGCAGGCAAACTCTGCCCACTGCCAGGAGTTCAATCCTAACTGGCTCAAGGTTGATTCAGCCTTCCATCCTTCCAAGGTCGGTAAATGAGGAACCAGATTGTTGGGGGGCAAGAGGCTGACACTGTAAACTGCTTAGAGGGGGCTGTAAAGCACGATGAAGCGGTATATAAGTCTAAGTGCTATTGCTATTGCAGGCAAACTCTGCCCACTGCCAGGAGTTCAATCCTAACTAGCTCAAGGTTGACTCAGCCTTCCATCCTTCCAAGGCCAGTAAAATGAGGAAGCAGATTGTTGGTGGGCCATAGGCTGAGTCTGTAAACATCTTAGAGAGAGAGAGAGAGCTGTGAAGTACTGTGAAGCGGTGTATAAGTCTAAGTGCTGTTGCTATGGCTACTGTTTTTCCCCGAGTATAATTTTGATCAGTTGACTGTCACGCAATTTGTCACGCAGTGAATCTGGCTTCCCCATTGACTTTGCTGATCAGAGAGGTTGCATGACTCTGGAACATTTCCACCGTCATAAATGTGAGTCAATTGCCAAGTGTCTGAATTTTGATCACGTGACCACAGAGATGCGGCCAACGGTTGTGAGCGTGAAAAACGATCATATCACGCTGTTGTAATTTGAATAGTCACTAAGTGACTGGTTGTAAGTTGAGGACTACCCGAAAATTACAGATGACAGAGAATTGAATAGAATTGAATAGAATTGAATAGAATTGAATAGAATTGAATAGAATTGAATAATAAAATAATAAAATAATAAAATAATAAAATAATAAAATAATAAAATAATAAAATAATAAAATAATAAAATAATAAAATAATAAAATAATAAAATAATAAAATAATAAAATAATAAAATAATAAAATAATAAAATAATAAAATAATAAAATAATAAAATAATAAAATAATAAAATAATAATAAAATAATAAAATAATATAAAATAATAAAATAATAAAATAATAAATAATAAAATAATAAAATAATAAAATAATAAAATAATAAATAATAAAATAATAAAATAATAAATAATAAAATATAAAATAAATAATAAAATAATAAAATAATAAATAAAATAAGTAAAATAAAATAAGTAAAATAAAATAAGTAAAATAAAATAAGTAAAATAAAATAAATAAAATAAATAAAATAAATAAAATAAATAATAAATAAATAAAATAAATAAAATAAATAAAATAAATAAAATAAATAAAATAAATAAAATAAATAAAATAATAAATAAAATAAATAAAATAAAATAATAAAAGAAAGAATAAAATAAAATAAAATAATAAAATAAAATAAAATAAAATATAGTTGGGTAGGGTAGGGTAGGGTAGTGTGGGGTGAGGTGGAGTGGGGTGGAGTGGAAGAGAAGAGATTTATTGAGAATGGAATGGAATGGAATGGAATGGGAGGGGAGGGGAGGGAAGAGAAGAGAAGAGAAGAGAAGAGAAGAGAAGAGAAGAGAAGAGAAGAGAAGAGAAGAGAAGAGAAGAGAAGAGAAGAGAAGAGAAGAGAATAACAAAGTTGGAAGGTACCTTGGAGGTCTTCTAGTCCAACCCCCTGCTCAAGCAGGAGACCCTATGCCATTTCAGACAAATGGCTATCCAATCTCTTCTTTAAAACTTCCAATGTTGGAGCATTCACAACTTGTTCCACTGATTAATTGCTCTAACTGTCAGGAATTTTTTCCTTGGTTCTAGGTTGCCTCTCTCCTTGATTAGTTTCCACCCATGGCTTCCTGTCCTGCCTTCAGGTGCTTTGGAGAATAAATTGACTCCCTGTTCTTTGTGGAAGCCCCTGAGATATTGGCAGACTGCTATCATATCTCTCCTGGTCCTTCTTTTCGTTAAACTATACATTCCCAGTTCCTGCAACCGTTCTTCATATGTTTTAGCCTCCAGTCCCCTAATCCTCTTTGTTGCTCTTCTCTGCACTCTTTAAATTTTAAGACACCTCCTTATGTATGTTAGATTGTACATTACATTCAACATACGTAAGCGTTTTTTGCACAGATAAACGTTTAAATATTTGCACGGCTAAGCGAGGAAGTTGGGGTGGGGGGGGGAGAGAGAGATCCTTTCCTCCCCTTTCAATAGGAATATGCACACGAATACTTGATTTAATATCCATTCCCACCCCCCACCCCACCCCAAATGATGCATTTTATTTAATACTGATAGTGGCACTTATTACCTTCCTAAGCCGACATATTCCTTGGCATTGCAATTACAACATCACAGCGGTGGTGCTTCAGTTATGGTTGAAAAGGCAGTTTCATTATATCGCTGCTTCTCTCTCTGCAGTTACCCCCATTTCTTCTTTCCCGATTCTCAAACACAAATTTAATTGCAAATTTCCCTGCTTGCATCAAGGTGGCCCTTGTGGCGAAGGAGCCGGAAGGGAAGACAATTAATGGGGGAAGCCCATGTTCGAACTGTGGTGCCCTCTGAACGTGATGGTTTGCTTGCAGACATCTCATGACCCAACTAGGTAACGTCATCAGGGCATTGGCGGCTTATCAGTGCAATGTCCACAAGCAAACCACCAGGCTCAGAGAGCGCTGAGGACTTCACAGTCCAACCCTGAGCTACAAATCTTCTCTTCTGTTGGATCTTCTGTGGTGCAGTGTGACCTCACTCTCTGACATTATTCCCGAGGTGGTACTGTATGAGAGCTTTTGGGCTTCTTTGGGCTGGAACATTTCAAGATGACCCCTCTGAACCTTCTGAAATCTGGTGGAAATGTGGCCTCACCAACTGCATCATTTCTGCACTACCTTCTCTCCAGGAAATGAAATAGGTGAGGGGTCCTCGGTCTTTAAATAGATTTTTGATCAGAAGCTTCACGTTAAGGTTTGCAAAGGATTGGGGAGATGTGGCAGACCTCTGCAACCCAGAGCAAGGCCAAGGCCAAGATCTACATCAAGGCCCAAAGCCAAGATCAAAACTAAGACCAAGGACAATGTCAAGACCAAGACCACAATCAAGATCAACATCAAGGCCCATGTCAAGACCAAAGGCCAAGATCAGTACTAAGACCAAGGCCAATGTCAAGACCAAGATCAATATCAAGGCCAATGTCAATACAAGACCAAAGTCAATATCAAGGCCAACGTTAAGACCAAGCTCAAACTCAAGCTCAATATCAAGGCCCATGTCAAGACTAAGACCAAGGCCAATATCAGCACTAAGACCAAGGTCAAGATCAAGACCAAAATCAAGACTAAGCCAATGTCAAGACCAAGGCCAAGGTCAAGGCCAAGGTCAAGGCCAAGGTCAAGGCCAAGGTCAAGGCCAAGGTCAAGGCCAATGTCAAGACCAAGACCAAAGCCAATATCAAGGCTAGGACCAAGACCAACATCAACACCTTTCTGCTCATCACAACCATGGCAATAAAAGTTGTAAACTCAGATGTGACTCACTTAACAAATATTCTGCTTACTGATGGAGGTTCTGGCCCAGTGTAGGGTTCCGGATCCCATTGCAACTGGTACATGACCCGACAAAAGCGCGAACGTCATAAGCACACCGACAAAACCGCGGTGCTAAAACCGCGATGTCAAAAGCGCGCCGACAACAGCGTGCCGACAACAGCGCGCCGACAGAAGCGCGATTTAAGTTAAGGTAAGGTTTAGGGTTAGGTTTAGGGTTAGGTTTAGGGTTAGGTTTAGGGTTAGGTTTAGGGTTAGGTTTAGGGTTAGGTTTAGGGTTAGGTTTAGGGTTAGGGTTAGGGTTAGGGTTAGGGTTACGTTACAGCGCGCTTCTGTCGGCGCGCTTTTGTCGGCGCGCTTCAGGGCTAATTTGTCGCTCATTCATCGCACGGTTTTGTCGGCGCGGTTTTGTCGGCGCGCTTTTGTTGTTCGCGCATTTGTGGTGGAACCCAACTGGTATGGTGAAACAGGGCCCGGCGTCCACCACATGAACGCTCGCAGCACGTGCTCACATTTACGCAGTGCGTGCATGCATCCTTACCTCCTGCGATGCCTTCGTGATGCTCCAACTGCTCGGTGGAGCATCGCACAGGCGCCGTACACTCCGTGCACATGTGTGGAAGCACTGAAGAGCTCAAATACTGGTAAGGAGGGCGGGCGGGCGGTGCCGTACCAGCGCGTACCTCCTGCAACCCACCACTGTTCTGACCCCAACTGTGGTTGCATGTTGAGGATTTACCTGCATCTTTATTCTGAAGTTACAGTAACATAATCTTACAAATCTGAAAATACCTCTCTTGTCAGGCGCAAGAAATCAGAAGCCCAGGCAGTTGAAATGAAGACAACTATAATGCATGCTAGCACTTCCTACAAGAATCTGAACTACTAACAGTCAAAGCAAATTGGCGGTAGATAAGAATCAATGGAATTCAATAAGGACCCGCAAGAGCTGGATAAACTTTTGCAGGGAACCGAAGAAAAATTGATTGAAAAATTTAAAATGGAAGAAGAAACTGTGAAAGAAACGATGATAACATGGGTGATAAATTTTGGGTATAGTATAGAATTGGCGGAATGGAAAAAAAATTGGGAAATAAATTACAAATTAACGATGGCAACGGCTTATAGAGGGAACATGTACAAGATGTTCTACAGATGGCACCTTCCACCAGCGAGAATTGCAAAAATGTTCCTGGAGTGTTCACTTATCTGCTGGAAATGCAACAAACAACATGGAAAATACTACCATATGTGGTGGAGGTGCACACCTGCGAAAAAGTATTGGAAAAAAATAAAAGATTGGCTAGAGGAGATTACTACACATCAAATTGCACTAAAACCCGAATTATTTTTGTTAGGGATAATAAAAGGAAATTATGAAAAACATATTAGATACTTAATTTTACACATCGTTACGGCAGTGAGAATTATATTCGCACAAAACTGGAAAAATAATTATATACCCACAGAAGAAAATGTAATTAAAAAAAATACTGGAATGTGCAGAGATGGATAGGCTCACGAAAGAACGAAAAGAGAAAGACAAATCTGAATAAGAGCCGAGGTGGCGCAGTGGTTAAATGCAGCACTGCAGGCTACTTCAGCTGGCTGCAGTTCTGCAGTTCAGCTGTTCAAATCTCACCGGCTCAGAGTTGACTCAGCCTTCCATCCTTCCGAGGTGGGTAAAACGAGGACCCGGATTGTTGTTGGGGGCAATATGCTGACTCTGTAAACCGCTTAGAGAGGGCTGAAAGCCCTATGAAGCGGTATATAAGTCTAACTGCTATTGCTATTGCTAATACTACTCCGTATGGGATTTATTGTACAATTGGCTAGAGGAAAGGAAGGGAAAAGCAGGAAAGGAAAAAAGAAAGGAAGAAAGATCAACAAAACAATAGACAACTACAAAACCGGAAAAGGATTAAAAGATTGAAATATGAGATAGACTATAGCAAATAAATATTACACAAAATGACGTAAATGCAGTAAAAACTGTTACACATAGAATATATAGAATATTACATATAGAATGGAAAAAAATGTATGAAATAATGTAAATGCACAAATACATAGTCATAGTTATAAAAGATTTAATATATTATATATTTTACAAAATGACATAAATGTAAAAACTGCTATACGTAGAACATATAGAACATTATATATAGAATGAAAAAAATGTATGAAATAATGTAAATGCCCAAATATATGAAGTCATAGTTATAAAAGATTTATTGGTATAGATAAAACAGACACAACAGATAGGTAAAAAAAATGTATTGTGTTGCAAAGATGTGAAGTTTGCACAAACAAAATAAAAATTGTTTTTTAAAAGAAGGATCAATGGAATTCAAGGTGGGCTGAACTTAGATCCCTTGTGAGCGCCAAGGGACTCGAGACTGATGATGCGCTTAACCTCATGCTCAACCTGGTCATCTCCTAAATCTTTCCTCCCTCATATTTGCAGCCCAGGAAAACTGGTGGGGGTCCTTTCGTAGATGTTTGCCATGTCTCCCCATTGTTTCTCTGAGTTCAGTTCGAAGAGCCGAGGTGGCGCAATGGTTAGGGTGCAGTACTGCAGGCCAATTCAGCTGACTGTTATCTGCAGTTCAGTGGTTCTAATCTCACCGGCTCAAGGTTGACTCAGCCTTCCATCCTTCCGAGGTGGGTGAAATGAGGACCCAGACTGTGGGGGCGATATGCTGACTCTGTAAACCGCTTAGAGAGGGCTGAAAGCCCTATGAAGCGGTATATAAGTCTAACTGTTATTGCTATTGCTATTGTTTCCCCATTCACGGAATAACAGAGTTTTGAAGGAACCTTGGAGATCTTCTAGTCCAACCCCCTGCTCGAGTGGGAGACCATTCCTGCAACATTTTTGTAGCTTCCGAACCTCATCTGCTACATGCTGAGTTCCTCTTATGTAACCAAGTAAAAATTTTAAAAAATATGTTTGTGTACTTGCTTCAAACTGTGTTTGGGGTTCTTCCAATCTTATGGGAGGACCCACCTTTTGTTCAGCTGAAGGAACGTGTCATTTTAGAGAGAGAATTTGGTTTCAGGTACTGAGGATTTAATAGCTGCCAGCTGATGTAAGGTTGTAAGCTGTAATTTGTAGGCTGATGCAATGAGGATGATTCAGCAATATATGGTATCACCCCTTTAAGACTCTGGTGGGGTCTTTTTATTTTAAGACATGTCTCTATATATGTCACCATTAGATGGCGTTTCTCTCGGTGTGTATCTCATTTCTCTCCTTGTGTCCATTGCTGTGTGGTAAGGGATTTATCTACCATGTATACATATTATATGTATATATACTATATATAGTATTACATGTATATAGACCACTATTAATTGTATAAAGGCTCTGTATGCTGTGTGCTCTTCTCCACTCTACCCTACCCCTATCCTGCTCCTATCCTATCCTATCCTATCCTATCCTATTCTTTTATTCTCTTCCATTCTATTTTATTCTATTTTTGCTCCTAGGGTTTATCTCATAAGAGCCGAGGTGGCGCAGTGGTTAAATGCAGCACTGCAGGCTACTTCAGCTGACTGCAATTCTGCAGTTCGGCTGTTCAAATCTCACCGGCTCAGGGTTGACTCAGCCTGCCATCCTTCCGAGGTGGGTAAAATGAGGACCCGGATTGTTGTTGGGGGCGATATGCTGACTCTGTAAACCACTTAGAGAGGGCTGAAAGCCCAATGAAGCGGTGTATAAGTCTAACTGCTATTGCTATAATAGTTACACTGCCAAAACTCTGACATCTGGACACGGTCTCTCTGTTCCCTGCTTAACATTTTGTCCAATGTTTTTTTTAAAAAAAAAACCTTGTGGCCTCTGTCCAGGGGTGGGCTGCTACGGGTACGCCTGGGTTCGGGAGAACCCATAGCTGACGTCTGGTTCAGAGACCTCCAAATCTCACCCCTAACTGCCTCATCCACCCTTCCCACCCTTTCCCTCCGCTCCCAGGAATCTCCAGGCGGCCCGTTTTGGATGCGAGGTAAGTGCAGGGCCTGTATGGAGACTCGGGGAGAGGGAGGGGAAATGGCCTCCCGGAAGTTCCGGAAGACCAGAAACGGCCCCATTTCTGGCCTCCGGAGCCTGAAGGAAGCAGTTTTTGTCCTCCCAGAGGCTTGAGAAGGCCTCCGGAGCCTGGGGAAGGCAAAAACGCCCGCGCCCCCCACCATGGTGCAGGAGGCCACACCAGGGGTGGGTCTCTGCTGGCGTTACTACTGGATCGGCACGCAAAATATTTTGTGCGCGCGTGATCGCTTCGCTCGCACGCACACTAGATGCACGATCCCCACACGTGCACATTTGCACCTTCAAAGATCTGTGCATGTGCACATTAGAAAAGGGGGAGGGAATACAATTTTCCAATGAAGATTGTTCTGCGCATGTGCAGAAGAGAAAATCAAGATGGGGGCCCTGAGCATAGAACCGTGTTCTGACCCCCCTCGTTCCACACCAAAGTACACTCCGAGCCGAAGATGAGTTACGGCATTTAATTAACAGGCAGACAGGTCCTTGGCAGCAAACCGGCACAGACAAGCTTGGGCAGCAATAAACACAGATAAGGCTTGGCAGCAATCCAGCCTGCCAAGCTCACAGTAATGTCCTCCGACATTCAATCCTGCGTTGACTTCTGCAAAGAGGGGCATGTGCACAAGGAGTCTTTTTATAGTCTGGAGAGGAGCCTAATGACCACCAGCTGAGTGCAATTACCTCCTGTAACTGCGCAACTGTTCCTGACGCCTATTAGCTCTTCGGTGCCGTGCATCCAGGAATAACTGGCATCTGGATCACTCTCCTTTGTCTCCTCCCCACTGGTCCAAGGCTCAGGTGCCTTCTGGTGGTCAACCAGCCTCTCTGTGCCCTGCTCAGAGTTGGAACCCTGTCCAGGGTCCTCCACATCCTCCAGAGCTGACTCATAGGGCCCCGCGCTGTCGGAGTCTGGTGGCAGCTCCAACGGCTCCTGCTGGGCCACAACAGAACTGGTTCGGGCGCGTGTCCGGCCGAGTTACTACCTACTCGACCGAACCAGTCAGAACTGGTAGGAACCCATCTCTGGGCCACACCCACCCAGCAACTGGGCAGAGAACCCATTGTTTAAATTTTTGAAGCCCATTCCTGCCTCTGTCCCATGCCTGCATACCCACCTCGTACGTTCTGTTATTTTCTCCGTTTTTCTCTCTGCAGGGAAAGCGATCTTTAGTCACTTCAGGTTGGACAGGATTTCAACGTAAGTCCCCGAGGTGAAAGAGCCAATATATCAAGCCGGTAAGTCGTCTTTTATCCCAAACTCCAAGTAATGAATGAAGTGCCATTTCATACAATACCCGAGTTAGGGCTTTATTGATTAACCCTCAGCTCGGCATTCCAACCCCGAGGTAAGATGTATTGCCTGTTGTAATTTTTACACCAGCCTGTCTGATCCATCTTGTCTTCCCTGGGTTATGATGGGAACAGATCGGCTCATAAACAACCTCGTCCGGTTTGTGTTTATCAACAGAGTCTATGAGGAAGAGGAAAATTAATAAATGATTTTATTTTATTTTTACTCAAGAGGCTGCCTTGCCTCTATTTACAACTTCCAGATCAGATCTGCAGATGTAAATCGCTTTGGAATAGCCGAGCCGGAATAAAGCTGAATACACGTTATATTATTTTTATTTCAATGCTGCTTGCTCATTTTGTTTTATTTTTGTCAAACAAGGAGTGCTTTTTTCTAACTTTGACCTGACATACTTTTTTCACTGTTAGTTCAAGAGCTGCAATCCTTCAGCGAGGGAGAGGAAGACCCCTCCCTTCATTGCAAAGAAATGGAATGGAATAGCATAGCATAGCATAGCATAGCACAGCATAGCATAGCATAGAATAGAAAATATGGAAGAGAAGGGAGGGGAAAAGGAGAGGAGAAGAGAAGAGAAGAGAAGTGAAGTGAAGAGAAGATAGGAATGGGATAGAAGAACAGAACAGAACAGAACAGAACAGATGGAAGAAACCTTAGCGATCTTCTATTCCAACCCCCCTCCCTTGCTCAGGTACGAAACCCTATGTCATTCCAGACAAATGGTTGTCCAATCTGCTATCGGATAGCAAAAAAATAATAATCCTATCTTTTAATCTTATAGATTTCATTATAGTTTCTCCGATTATTGTGCACTGTCCAGAGTCATTGAAAGTCAGACAACATACAAAGTTTAATGAACTGTAATTATTATTATACTTTATTCATTAAACATGAAACTCAGTCAACTGAACATTCAAAAATGCATCAGAAATACCATTGACTGGTGCTAATGGTTGATACAGGTTGCTGCCAGCTATTATTATTATTATTATACAATTGTATCACAGTGGTCAGTTGTTTCCCCGGATTTGGCATTGGTTACTAGTCGGGCCCCACCCAGGGGCCTAGGACGTCGTAACGTATTTTCGTAATATGCGTGCAGATCCAAGCAGTGCGGCTTTTTGCATTTGACTGATGGTGATTTTGTCAATTTTTAACTGTTTTAAATGTAATTCCAGTGCTTTTGGAATAGCACCCAGTGTGCCAATTACCACTGGAATTACCACTGCTGGTTTGTGCCATAGTCGTTGAATTTCGATTTTTAAGTCCTGGTATTTTGCGATTTTTTCATATTCCTTCTCGGCGATCCTGCTATCACCTGGTATTGCGATGTCTATGATTGTGACCTTATTTTTCTCAACCAGTGTGATGTCTGGTGTATTATGCACCAGTATTTTGTCTGTTTGTATACAGAAATCCCACAAGATCTTGATCATCTGATTTTCGGTGACTTTTTCAGGCTGATGTTCCCACCAGTTTGTTGCTGTTTTAATATTATAATTTTTGCACAAATTCCAATGGATCATTTGTGCTACTGAATTGTGCCGCAATTTATAATCAGTCTGCGTGATTTTTCTACATCAGCTGAGTATGTGACCAACAGTTTCATCAGCTTCTTTGCAAAGTCTGCATTTGGCATCATCAAAGGATTTTTCGATTTTAGCCTTAATGGCATTTGTGCGGATAGCTTGTTCTTGCGCAGCCAGGATTAGTGACTCTGTTTCTTTCTTTAATGTACCTGTTGTTAACCATAACCAAGTTTGTTCACTGTCCACTTTATCTTTTATTTTTTCCAGAAATTGGCCATGAAGTGCTTTGTTCTGCCAACTTTCCATTCTTGATTTTATCACATCTTTTCTTTATTCTTGTTTCATCTGTTGGGCCTTCAGTAGATTTTTGTTCTTTACTTCGATTAATAGATGTTCTTGACTTTCTTTTAAATAATCAGCCAGTGCATGTGTTTCTTCTTCAACTGTTTGCTTCACTTGTAATAATCCTCTGCCACCTGATTTTCGGGGCAGATATAGTCTATCAGTATCACCACGTGGATGTAAACTGTAGTGCATTGTCATTAGTTTCCTGATTTTTCAGTCCAAAATGTCCAAATCAGCTTGTGTCCAGTTAACTATACCAGCTGTGTATCTTATAACTGGTATTGCCCAGGTATTTATGGCCTTGATTATATTTCCACCATTCAATTTAGATTTCAAAATTTTCCTAACTCTGTTGGTTTACTCTCGCCTGACAATAGTTTTTACTTCTCCATACTTGATGTTATCCAACTGCAGAATGCTTAAGTATTTGTAGGCTTCATTTTCGTTGCATTTAATTAGTTCATTTTCATTTCATTCATTTATTAAAATTTATAGGCCGCCCTTTTCCCTGAGGGGACTCAGGGCGGCTTACAATCACAAGGGAGGGGGGTGCAGTATTAAAAAACAAAACAAAATGTGAACAAAGAAAAATAATAAAACACAACTTTCGTTCAGCAATCAAACACTCGGGCGGGTGAATTGGGAACCTATCCCCAGGCCTGCTGGGAGAGCCAGATCTTGAGGGCTGCGCGGAAGGTCTGGATGGTGGTGAGGGTACGGATCTCAACGGGGAGATCGTTCCACAGGGTCGGAGCTGCAACAGAAAAGGCTCTCCTCTGTGTGGTCGCCAGTCGGCATTGACTGGCAGATGGGATTCGGAGGAGGCCCAGTCTGTGCGATCTAATTGGTCGAAGGGAGGTAATCGGCAGAAGGCGGTCTCTCAAGTACCCAGATCCACTACCATGGAGTGCTTTAAAGGTGGTCATCAGTACCCTGAAGCGCACCCGGAGACCAACAGGTAGCCAGTGCAGCTGGCGGAGGACGGGTGTAACGTGGGCGAACCGCGGTGCGCCCACTATCACTCGCGCGGCTGCATTCTGGACTAACTGCAGTCGCCGGATGCACTTCAAGGGCAACCCCATGTAGAGCCCATTGCAGTATTCCAGCCTAGAGATCACAAGGGCTCGAGTGACTGTTGTGAGAGCCTCCCGGTCTAGGTAGGGCCGCAACTGGCGGACCAGGCGAACCTGGGCAAATGCCCCCCTGGTCACAGCTGACAGCTGGTGGTCAAAAGTCAGCTGTGGGTCCAGGAGGACTCCTAAGTTGCGGACCCTATCTGAGAGGTATAAAATTTGACCCCCCAGCCTAAGTGTTGGTACATTAGCCAAATTATTGGGAGGGAAGCACAACAGCCACTCGGTCTTGTCTGGGTTGAGTACCAGTTTGTTAGCGCTCATCCAGTTCTTAACGGCCTCTAGACCCTGGTTCATCACGTCCACCGCTTCATTGAGTTGGCCATTGGGCATTTCAATTCCCTCACATGCAGTGATTTTGCCCCTTTTTATAGATACAGTGGCGCATTTTTCCATGCCAAACTGCATTGAAATATCGGTGCTGAATACTCGGACTGTGTTTGTCAATAATTGGATTTCTATTTCTGATTACTACTACTACTACTACTACTACTACTATTACATTCAGGGAAGGCCCAAGTTGCATGATTTAATTAGCAAATGAACCCGTTTCCTCAATTTGACTTGGAAATTAAATGAGCAGCTAATTCAACACACTTGTACAGAGATTCTGTAAGTGATTGAAAAGCTTCCTACAGTACAGCAAACACACCACCTTCCCCCCAGCATTTCCCATTCTTTGCTGACCAGTAATGTTCTTAGTACAATGCAAAAAAATTCACCTCTTTCTTTCTTTTTTCTTTTGAAAAAAGTAAGGTTGTACATTTAGGCAAGAAAAACAAAATGCACAGGTAAAGTGTAGGTGGTACCTTGCTCAATTGTAGTAACTGTGAAAGGGATCTTGGAGTCCTAGTGGACAACAATTTAAATAGGAGCCAGCCGTGTGCAGCAGCTGCCAAAAAAGCCAACACAGTTCTAGGCTGCATAAACAGAGGGATAAAATCAAGATCACGTGACGTGTTAATGCCACTTTATAAGGCCTTGGTAAGGCCACACTTGGAAGACTGCATTCAGTTTTGGTCGTCACGATGTAGAAGAAGATGTGGAGACTGTAGAAAGAGTGCAGAGAAGAGCAACAAAGAGGATCAGGGGACTGGAGACTAAAACATATGAAGAATAGCTGAGGGTAAAACAAAAAGTGATGGGTGGAAACTAATCAAGGAGAGAAGCAACTTAGAACTAAGGAGAAACGTCCTGACAGGGAGAACAATTAATCAGTGGGACAACTTGCCTCCAGAAGTCATGGATGCTCCAGCAATGGAAGTTTTTAAGAAGATGTTGGACAACCATTTGTCTGAAGTGGGGTAGGGTTTCCTGCCTGAGCAGAGGGTTGGACTAGAAGACCTCCAAGGTCCCTTTCAACTCTGTTATTCTGTTCTGCTGTTTCCTCTACCAGTTCATATCCAATAGCAAGAAGATTTCAGATTTTGGTTTTTCAAACAACAAATTGACTGTGTTAAAATCAGATTGGTGGATTCTTGCACTTTTTTGCAAGAATCCACAAGGAAACCAAAAGGGATCCATGAATGTCCTGTTTTGTGCGGTACTTTTCATTCTCCAGTTCTGTAGTAACAGGCAGTCCTCGAAGTACAGGCACAATTGAGCTCAAAATTTCCATTGCTAAGTGAGACAGTTGTTAAGTGAACTTTGCCCCATTTCCCATCTTTCCTTGGAACAGTTGTTAAGTGAATCACTGCAGCTGTTAAGTTAGTAACACGGTTGTTAAGTGAATCCGGCTTCCCAGTTGACTTTTCATTGTTTAAATATACTTTTTTTTCCCATTTTCATAACATATAAACACATGTATACTATTACATAGCCAATATCCTATTGTATTAAGTAATAATTACATCAGTTCCTCTTGTCATCAACGCCCAGAAAGATAACAGCCCATTATTAGCTTTTCTGCTCTCCATACACCTCTTTCTTCTACCTCTCTCCTACCTCCTTTCTTCCTTCCATCATCCTTTCCTACTCTACTTCCCCTGCCTTTCTCCTTCTCCTCTCTCTTCCTTCCACTCCTCCTTATCCTCTTCATCTTCCCCCCTTACCCTCTCTCCTATCCCTCTCTTCCTATATTTCTTCTCTCCTTTCTCACTCTTCCTCTCATTCACTTGGTGTATTTCAGCTTCTGAGCAAACTCCATTCTATGTTGATGGTATTTATGCTTCCCTATCAATATACTTAACATATCTTAGTTTTAAAGAAAAAATAAGAGAAGACAGTATACATGTGCAATCATATTACATTAAAATCTAACACCCCACGTCAAGCCTAATATTCATCCCTCCCTCCCCCCCAACCCCCCAACCCCCCAACCCCCCCCCAACCTTCCCTCCCCCGACTTCCCAGAACTCATACACGGTATAAATCTTTAACAAAAACCGTCTAAAATATATTGGGGGGAAAAATAAAGAATTGATAACAGCTTTACATTGAACTTAGCTCCTCCTTGCTAGGCTAACTTTAAACAATTTATATCATTCCTGATCTTAATCATAAGCTCCAGTTGACTTTTCATAAAGTCACAATAAAAGTGGATTATATGACCCGCTGCAACCATCATAAATGGGAGTTAGTTGTCAAGCATCCAAATTTTTATCATATGGCCACAGGGATGCTGCAATGATCATAAGCATGAAAAACAGTCATAAGTCACTTTTTTCAGTGCGGTTGTAAACAGACACTAATTTGTTCTGACCGAGACTTCCCCAGCAGCACGAAGCCGAGTCCTCGTCCCCATAAACCCCTTTTATTTAATTGACAGTGAATTCCTCTCCAGCAAAATCTTTCCTCTCCCACCGTCTTTCAAGATAGGTCACAATTACCGAACTTTATCAGGCGTGGAGAGTGGCCAGGCCCATATCTTTCAGACGCCGCAATACTTGGCAAGAACGCAGGAATGAACTAATTGTCTCCTGCAAACTCCACTCCTCTTTTGCTCCTCTTTTATCCCCTCTGGGAGGGGCCATTCACCATCCACATGTGGCCTTACTCCCAAGTCGCCCCCTGTTCTTTAGCTGTTCCCTTCATCTAGCAACTCCATATGAGGCAGGAGGGGGGCACACCGGTAAACCCACCGGTGGCTGGCCAGGTTAGGTGGTCCTAATAGGTTGAGAAGTATAACTATAACTTCATATTAGCTTGACATTTAGCTTCAGTGCACTTTCTTTCAAGCTTCCTCATAGGTATTACAAATATTACGGGAACATGTTGCAGGCTTCTGCACAAGGATGGCACAAGGAAGTAATGTGGGTGTAGAATACTGAGAATAGCCAACTTACAGAATAATGTGGGCATCGCTCAGCACTTTTCTTGTCCTGTTTTTATGACTTTTAGGATTCACTTCTGTATTGTACTTTTCGCTTCTGCATTGTACTTTTCCAAAATGTACTTCCCTGTCCTAAGCAGGGGGCTTGGACAACCAATATGAATACGCCTATTGTAACGCCTTCTGATTTACGAAGTTCGATTAAAGGTATAAAATCACTGCCCAGGGCGTAGCCCAGGCAGTTCAGATTTTGGTGTGCGAACACGCTGAACTCTCGATGCATCAATAAAGCTGTTTCTCTCGCACCTTCATGGTCTTGGGTCCTGGTCTTTCGTAAGTAAGTAGATTGCTAAACAGAACCTCAATCTGTTGCTACACATACATGCACACACTGAGAACAGGCTCCAGCTGTTCGTCTGCCTCACTGATGTCTGGCTCCGAAGGCAGCTGATAGTTGGCATACGGCCCTGGCCCCATCTCTGCCTCCAACGCAGAGCCCTCATCAGAGCCTTCCCCAGACTCCAGGACTGGCCCATGTTCCTCTCCAACCTCCCCACTGTCTGAATCTGCTGCAAGCTTTACTGGCGGGCCATGATGTAATTGAATGGTTATAAGTTGAGGACTACCTGTATAGAATTTCTCTGGTTCATCCAGGGGAATTCAGGAGATTCTTACTTAACAACTTTTGTCTGGCTTAGCAACGAAAACGTCAGGCTCCGATGTGGTTACCTTACACATGTATTCTTCATAATCTTGAAAAGAATTCCGATAGTAAGAAATGAGCATTCCGGCTTCTTCAAGCAGTTTGAACTCAGGAGCCGGAATGGTGGGGTGGGAAATCAATTATTTCAATCAGCTCCCCCCCCCCCTTTTTTTTCCCCCTTGTGGGCTCTATGGTGGTTTTAAGCGCCTCGATTTTAAATCAAACCGGCAGGACTTCAAACTCTCTTTGGAGCCGCATAGCCAACCCGTAAGCCAGGACAGATGCAATTTCCTTTAAACTAGCCCTCGAATTTATTAAGGGCAGTCAACCTGAAGGAATACGAGGCGAGGATTGAGAGGCTAATGATTCTACAAAGGGCTGTCTCTTTAAAACATATTTCGAGAGAGAGAGGGGGGGGTGCCGGAGCACTGGAAAACACCCCGAAAAATGGCCTGTGGCCAGTGTTTAAGGTTGCCGATCCGTGGACTACAGGAACCATTTGCACTTCAGTTTGAGATGCAGGCAACACAGATTCACCCCCAACAGTTCTTAGACCATTAAGGGTCCCAACACTACCTTCCTTACAATAAGGCAGCTTCTGCCAATGACCCCTGGCCACCCCCATGGGGAATCTGACTGGTCATGGTGAAATTTCATTATTCCTACCAGCACATCCGGCCATGGGTCTAGGTAATGCTCAACTTAACCACAGTTCATTTTGTGACCGTTCAAAGTTACAGCGGTACTGGAAAAAGTGACTTATGACCACGGTGGCGCAGTGGTTTAATGGAGTATTGCAGGCTAATTCTGCTCACTGCCAGGAGTTCGATCCTGACTGGTTCAAGGTTGACTCAGCCTCCCATCCTTCTGAGGTGGGTAAAATGAGGAGCCAGATTGTTGGGGGCAAGAGGCTGACTCTGCAAACCGCTTAGAGAGGGCTCTAAAGCACTACAAAGCGGTATTTAAGTCTAAGTGCTGTTGCTATTGTCACACTTATGATTGTTGCAGAATCCCTGGGGTCAAAATTTAGACATTTGGTGAACTGACTCATACTTATGACAGTTGCAGTGTCAACGTTGACAACGGTGGCAAGGAAGGTCATAAAAATCAGGCAAAATTCACTTAACAACTGAGTCTTGCTTAGCAACTGAAAATTTGGCCCCAAGTGTGGTCGTAAATCAAGGACCACCTATATTGTGATTCTACATGTCAGGCCTGCAGCCATCTTTTCTTTCGGATCTTTGGCCTGCCACACTTTCTATTATTCTACTATGCATTTTGTATTATGGGAAAATGGGAGGGGGGATTGTACAGAGTGAGATACGATGTAGCCATAACAAAATTCTTTCTAGAAAACCAAGGTCATCCTGTGTCTTTGCACCTGACCGGAACTGGATGGGTGGAACAGCCAGCATGGCAGTGAAAGATTGGACCATGTGATGGACTGGTGGGTATGGGGGCAAGATCTTGAACTTTCAACTGGGTGGGGGAAACCAGGAAGCTTTCAGATTCGGGTTTTCCCAAATGTGCTGTTGAAATAAATGTCCTTTTGGGTTCAGCTCCAAGTGAGGAAAAAGACACTGGAGACATGGAGGCTGCTTGGAAAGATGGTTTATTGTTGGACAGGGCCACATGGCTTGAGCTCTGAACAGAAAAGGTGATCACATGCTTCAATGTTGATGGAGAAGAAGAGAGAAGGGCTGAGGAAGGGGCTTGCTAGGCTTTTTATACCCTGTTTAGTCCCACCTCTCTGTTTCCTGTTCCTGTGTAAGAAATGTATTCTGATTGGTTGTCAGACTCCCATGGTGCCATGCAAGGGGCTACTCTCTAGGTTGTGATGAGTCCAGGTATAGATGAGTTCTCAGATGCCATGTGAAGAGTTGAGTAATATCCCTTCCCCCTACAGCTGCAGCAGAGAAGTCTTTATTATGTAAAGTGGGCTAGCCTGGCCATCTCAATGGCCCATTAACAAAGTGGGGGTGGGCAAGAAGCTACAGATAACTATTCTGTCTTTTAAAACATGTTTCTTTTCACATCCAGAGAAATATTCTGCCTTTTCAATATTTCCTAGGATATTTCGTTTTTCTGGGAGAGGGCTGGATGATAACTTCCCACAGTGCCAACGTGGCTCTCTTAATAAATTGGAACTTTGAGCAATACTTTTCCTTGGACTCTGATTTACTTTTGGATGCTATTTGGAATCCTGACATTGTGCATTGCTAAGTCTGTAGACTTAGTACCTTGTTGGTGAAAGATTGGCGGTTTTATTCCATCTGCTGTCAAGCCAGTATCGAAAGCTGCCTCATTCTTGGGTTAAGCAGATGATCGTTTAATACAGAACGAAGTCCCAAACAGCTTAACCTTCACCCATTCGTGTTCGAAATAAGAGGCGTCAGAGACAGAGAGAGAGAGAGAAAGAGAGGGAGAGAGAGAGAGAGAGAGAAGGGGGGGAAGGAAGGAAGGAGAGAAACCTCGCTGGACTGCTAATATAGTGCGGAATTGTGTTCTCGATTATTACATCTGAAATCCGTTAAAATTTCACACAATTTCCTTCACAGCAGTGTATATAATAATGCTAGGAGCCAATATATTTCTGTAATTGGTTCTGGAATGGGGCAGAATCCAAGGCAATTAATTCAGCCCTCTTCCCCTTGTTTACGCCCGTATAAAGCTTGACAGGGTGGTGCATAATTGGAAGTGAATGGACTCCGTCCCCCCACCCCACCCCCGACTTTAAATTAATATTTTCCTGTTCTGATTTAATTTTTGCCCAATAACAGAGACAGCAAGACATGGTGTGCCAGGCACTAACTAATCTTTTGCGGGCTGCTTTAGGAAAAACTTTCTCCGCGCCAGTAATACAGAGTGCTCTGGATGTAATTCCTTTCCTTGCACACAATGTTTCTGTCAAACGGGCAACTGTATTTAAACGGGTATGCAATCAAATTGCAGATTAATACTGGAGGAGGGGGGGAAGGAGGAGAGGGACCCCATCTATTTAGTGATAGAGATGTGAATTCCATGAATTTTGGGGTCTGTGACAAGGTCTCTCTCTTAACTCTAATTTTGTTTATTTCTTTCTCTTTAATTCATTACAATTTTATCCCACCGTTGCAGAAAAGGACAGGCTTTAAGCTTCTCAGGATACAGGAAAAGTTTATTTGGCAGCCAGGTTCAGAAAGCTAGCACATGGATAACCAGGGGTGGGTTCCTGCCAGTTCTGACCTCTTCTATAGAAGAGGTTCCACAAATCTACAGTGCTGTTTAGAACCGGTTCCAGCTTCCTTCCCCCCCCCCTCCGCACCACGCTTGCCACGCCCACCGCTCACTGATTGGCTGGCTCACTAATCGCCCCGCCCGTCTCTAAGAGTCCTATCTAAAACTTAAAGTCTTAAAGCTGTCAAGTTTGAACACCCCTGGGGTTTTTTTTTCTAAAGGGTTAAGGGTGCAAGGGTCTTGTAACTTGACAGCTTTAAGACTTGCACACTTCAATGGCAGAGTTCCTGAGCCAACATGACTGAAGGAGGAATTCTGGGAGTTGAAGTCCACAAGTCTTAAAGCTGTCAAGTTTGAACACCCCTGGGGGGGGGGGGTTCCTAAAGGGTTAGGGGTGCCAAGGGTCTTGTAACTTGACAGCTTTAAGACTTGCGTGCTTCAAATGCCAGAGTTTCTGAGCCAACATTTTGGTTGCTAAGCAAGAGCATTTGTTAAGTGAGTTTCACCACATTTTAAAAGGGGCCACGCCCACCCAGTCACATGACTGCCAAGCCACTCCCACTCAGTCACATGGCTGGCAAGCCACTCCCACCTGGCCACATGGCCGGCAAGCCATTCCCACAAAGCAGGCCACACCTACAGAAGAGGTTCTAAAACATTTTGAAACCCACCACTGTGTGGCTAACATTGCAAATTCTGAACAACCTTCATTATCGAAGCACGCGTTCTTATACATTCTCAAGAGCAGCGCAACACGGAAGTACTTAACTCATTTCTTATTGGTTATTTTGGGGGGAAAGCCTTATAAGTAGATGGGGGTCTTACTTCTCCTTTAGTTACAGGTATGGACTATGTGTCATTAACGAACTTTATCTGAACCTTGTGGTTTCGACTTTTGACATAAAAACGTTGGCTGGAACATCTTGTGGTTAGAGGCTGATGACATTTCCCTGTCCCTTTAAGCAAGCTTCTAACTGTCCCTTTTAGGCAGAGCTGGGTTCCTACCAGTTCGCACCAATTTGGTAGAACCGGTTCGTCAAATCTACCGGAAAGCAGGCCACACCTACAGAAGAGGTTCCAAAATTTTTTGAAACCCACCACTGACACACACACACACACACACAGACACACAGACACACAGACACACAGACACAAATACAGAGAGAGAAAGAGAAAGAAAGGAAGAAAGAAATAAAGAAAAAAGAAAAAAGAAAGAAAAAGTGAGAGATGAAAGAAAAAAAGGAAAAAGGGACAGAGAGACAAAAGGAAGGAGAGAGAGAGAAAACACATGGCCGGCAAGCCACTCCCACCAGGTCACATGGCCGGCAAGCCACTCCCACAAAGGGGGCCACACCCACAGAGTAGGTTCGAAAAATTTTTGAAACCCACCACTGCTTTTAGGCCACGTCTTCATTCTTATATTTCAATTCATATTTTATTCTACTTTACCACCTTTATTATTTTATAAGTAGCTCTTCTCAGAGGTGGGTTCCTACCGTTTTGGACTGTTTTGGCCAAGTAGATAGTAACTAGGCCACCACACACCCAAAACGGTACTATCGGTGGCGCCATAGGCACCGCCATCTTGGATTTTTCCTTCTGCGCATGCGCAGAAGCAATTTCTTTTGGACTAATGGGCATTTCTCCGAGGCAAGAAAGGCTGTAAAATGGGGCAAAACTCACTTCAAAACTCACTTAACAACAGAAATTTTGAGCTCCATTATGGTCGTAAATAGAGGACTACCCTTGCTAATATGGGGTGTGTGCAGCCGAGTGTCTGTTGTGCAGCCGAGTGGACTGTTGTCTGTTGTGCAGCCGAGAGGACTACCCTTGCTAATATGGGGTGTGTGCAGCCGAGTGTCTGTGAATACGAGGGGGTGGTACGCTGTCGAGAACACATAGCTAAATAAACACAGGAGGGGCAGAGGAGGCTCTGAGAGGGAGAGCAGGCCTGCCAATCCCGGCTATTAAATCAAATTACAGAGAATAATGTCTATACTAGGCCTTCTTACATGTAACACTCAATTTATATGGTCAATATGGCAGTGAATGAGTGAGTGAAGGTGCTAACAACACAAATCTAAATTCAATATACATCTCTCAGAAACAGCAAAGCAAGACTTAAGAAAAAGTGGTTGGCTAGTTCCCCACGCACGTATGTTCCCGGCTCTAGGGGGCGGTGCTCAACTCCGTTTCAAAGCCGAAGAGCCAGCGCTGTCCGAAGATGTCTCCGTGGTCATGTGGCCGACATGACTCAACACCGAAGCCGCACGGAACGCTGTTCCCTTCCCACCAAAGGTGGTCCCTATTTTTCTACTTGCATTTTTACATGCTTTCGAGCGGCTAGGTTGCCAGAAGCTGGGTCAAGTCACGGGAGCTCGCTCCGTTACGTGGCGCTAGGGATTCGAACCGCCGAACTGCCGACCTTTCTGATCGACAAGCTCAGCGTCTTAGCCACCGAGCCACCGCGTCCCTAAGAAAAAGTCCCTATACACACAAGAGCGCGAACAGACAAATACACAGAGAGGCTTTTAATACAGAGAATTCTGAAAAGAAAGATAAAGATGAAACTGGAAATTTTCCTTTTGAGCCTCATCGAAAAAGACTTAGAGAAAACATTCGGAACTTCGAGCCTAATGTATGTTGCCAGTAGCAAGACTATCGTTTGCACAAAAATGGAAGGACACTTCGATTCCCACCATGGATGAATGGCTGCAGAAGCTGATGGAGTTGGCAGAAAGGCCAAAAATGACTACTTGGAATAAAAAATAGTAACTGTGAGAGGGATCTTGGAGTCCTAGTGGACAACCATTTAAATAGGAGCCAGCCGTGTGCAGCAGCTGCCAAAAAAGTCAACACAGTTCTAGGCTGCATAAACAGAGGGAGAGAATCAAGATCCCGTGAAGGGTTAATGCCACTTTATAATGCCTTGGTAAGGCCACACTTGGAATACGGCATTCAGTTTTCGCCGCCACGATGTAGAAAAGATGTTGAGACTCTAGAAAGAGTGCAGAGAAAAGCAACAAAGAGGATTAGAGGACTGAAGGCTAAAACATATAAAGAACCGTTGCAGGAAATGGGTACATCTAGTTTAATGAAAAGAAGGACCAGGGGAGACATGATAGCAGTCTTCCAATATCTCAGGGGTTGCCACAAAGAAGAGAGAGTCAAGCTATTCTCCAAGGCACCTGAGGGCAGGAACAAGAAGCAATGGGTGGAAACTAATCAAGGAGAGAAGCAACTTAGAACTGAGGAGAAATTTCCTGACAGTTAGAACAATTAATCAGTGGAACAGAAGTTGCCTCCAGAAGTTGTGAATGCCCCAACACTGGAAGTCTTTAAGAAGATGTTGGATAGCCATTTGTCTGGAACGGTATAGGGTTTCCTACCTAGGCAGGGGGTTGGAGTAGAAGACCTCCAAGGTCCCTTCCAACTCTGCTATTGTATTGTATTGTACATCAACAGAGGGATAGAATCAAGATCACGTGAAGGGTTAATACCACTTTATAAGGCCTTCGTAAGGTCACACTTGGAAGACTGCATTCAGTTTTGGTCGCCACGATGTAGAAAAGATGTCTAGAAAGAGTGCAGAGAAGAGCAACAAAGATGATTAGGGGACTGGAGGCTAAAATATATGAGGAACGGTTGCAGGAACTGGGTATGTCTAGTTGAATGAAAAGAAGGACTATGGGAGACATGATAGCAGTCTTCCAATATCTCAGGGGCTGCCACAAAGAAGAGAGAGTCAAGCTACTTTTCAAAGCACCTGAAGGCAGGGCAAGAAGCAATGGAGGAAAACTAATCAAGGAGAGAAGCAACCTAGAACTGAGGACAAATTTCCTGACAGTGAGAACAATTAATCAGTGGAACAGAATTTGCCTCCAGAAGTTGTGAATGCTCCAACACTGGAAGTTTTTAAGATGATGTTGGATAACCATTTATCTGAAATGGTGTAGGGTTTCCTGTCTGGGCAGGAGGTTGGACTAGAAGACCTCCAAGGCCCCTTCCAACTCTGTTATTCTAATAAATACTTTTATTTCCACATGGGGAGCTTCTGAACTTTGTGCTTGAGGTGAGGTGGGGGAATGAAAGGTTGATGTTGGGTTTTGCCAATTAGATCGATAGATGCTTATAGAAATGGCCAGGTTTTTTTTTTTTTTACTATGGAAAAGCATAAAGTTGTGGCTTCATGTTAATGCTTTATTTTAGTGCAACAAAAGGTGGTGGAAGTTAATGCTTTTTTTTTTCTTTTCTTTTTACCAACCCTCCCTCACTTCTCTTCCCCCCCCTTCCCCACACTTCTTTTTATTTACTTTTGTATTTTCTATCTTATAACTTAATAAAATATTAAAACTTGGCAAATATACAGAGAGGCTGACTGTTTTTCATACTTACGCCCATTGCATCCCCATTGTCACATGATCAAAATTCAGACTCTCGCCAACTTACTCCTATTTAGGACAATTGCCATGTCACCAGGGTCACGTGATCCTCTTTTGCAACCTTCTGACCAGCGAACTGTATGGGACGCAGTGGCTCAGTGGCTAAGACGCTGAGCTTGTCGATCAGAAAGGTCGGCCGTTCAGCGGTTCGAATCCCTAGCGCTGTGTAACGGAGTGAGCTCCCGTTCCTTGTCCCAGCTTTTGCCAACCTAGCAGTTCGAAAGCACGTAAAATATGCAAGTAGAAAAATAGGAGCCACCTTTGGTGGGAAAGGAACAGCGTTCCATGCGCCTTCGGCATTGAATCATGCCATCCACATGACCACAGAGACGTCTTCGGAGAGCGCTGGCTCTTCGGCTTTGAAAGTGGGATGAGCACTGCCCCCTAGAGTTGGGAATGACTGGCAAATATGTGCAAGGGGAACTTTTACCTTACCAGCAAACTCAATCAAGGAAGCCGGATTCCCTTAACAACCAACTAACTTAACAACTACAGTGATTCAGTTAACAACTCTGGCAGGAAAGGTCGCAAAACGGGGCCAAACTCTCACTTAACACATCTCTCACTTAGCGACAGAAACTTTGGGCTCAACTTCAGTTGTAAGTCGAGGACTACCCGTACAGATGACTTCAACATGTTGCGTGAACCCAAACCAAAGACCTGGAAGAATTGGGAAGCAGATGGAAGCAACCAGCTTCAAAAATTGGTTTCGCAGAGCTGGTGAAATTGGCAGATAAATTTTTGGGAGGAATAAATAATTTATCCCCCCATTGGCTAAGCTACCACCTTTTCAAAATGGTTAAAAGTCCCATTCTCTGTAGGAGAACGAATAGGGCTAAATTTACTCCCCTCATTAGCTTTTAAAAATGTTTTACAGATTTACAGAGTTGGAAGGGACCTTGTAGGTCATCTAGTCCAACCCCTACCCAACCAAGCAGGAGACCCTACACCATTTCTGACACATGACAGTCCGGTCTCTTCTTGAAAGCTTCCAGTGATGAAGCTCCCACAACTTCCGAGGACAACTTCTGTTCCATTGGTTGATTGTTCTCAATGTCAGAAAATTTCTCCTTATTTCCAGAGTTCCCTTCCAACTCTGTTAATTGAATCTCTCCTTGATCAGTTTCCATCTATTATTCCTTGTCTGGCCTTTGAATGCTTTGGAAAATAGCTTGACCTCCTCTCTGTGGCAGCCCCTCAAATATTGGAAGACTGCTATCCTGTCTCCCCTGGTCCTTCTCTTCACTAGACTAGCCATGCCCAGTTCCTGCAACCGTTCTTCGTATATTTAAGCCTCCAGTCCCCTCATCATCCTGGTTGCTCTTCTCTGCACTTTTTTTTAGAGTCTCAACCTCTTTTTTACAACCAAATTAGGTGTGGTTTTACTAGGGCTTTATAGAGTGGTATTAGTATCTCCCTTGATCTTGATTGTATCCCTCTGTTAATGCAATTTAGAATTGCACTGGGTTTTTTTGCCCCCAAAATAGCATTCTGTGTTTCCAGCCTTTAAACACACACACACCCAGAAACAAACACACAGAGAGACAAACACACACCAAAAAATAAAAATAAACCACGCCAGCCCCGACAACTCCACATCCTTCGATTCTGATGTACAGTTTTTGAAGCCAATCAATAGCGGCCTAATAATAAGCACGCCGTGTAATTTTTATATCATTAGTTCTCATTTTCTGCTCCCTATGCAACTCCCCCACCCCCCCACCCCCCCAAAAAAACTTGCAACGGGCCTCGTAAAGTTTATTTAGTATTCTATGAATTCCTAATCAGTTTCATTTCGTAATGATTCAGCGCGGCCGTCCACCAGGGCTCGGGTGTCAAAAAAAAATCAATAAAACCAACACCGTTTTTCCTGATGGAGGCTGCAAAAGGATCTATTGTGGGAGAATTATGATTTATGTCCCGGACTCCTGCAAGGCAGCCACAAAACCACAAGCCCCCAAAAGCTGAGATGTTCGCCAATAATGATTTATATGTAGCAGGGCTCCCTTGGTCTTGTTGGCACACCCCCGAGTGTGCAAACACACACACACACACACACACACACACATGTATACCATTGTTCCAGGCATGAAATCCTATTTCGGTTCAGAAGCAGGGATGCGCATACTCTTGTCTGGGCATGCGCTGGACCTTCTGCGCATGCGTGATGACATCAGCTTGGCCGCCACTACCAGTTCGGCCAAACTGGTGCAAACCAGCAGAATACCACCTCTACATTGTTCCCTGCGCACACCTGTGAGTGGGGCTTTGCAGCAAAACAGAGGCTGTGTATTTTCTTTGGGATAAGGATTTGAGGGGCTCCAGTAACTCTTCTCTAAGGGAAGAACTGTCCCAAGGGTCAAAAATTTCAAAATGGCAGCTGTCCGGGGGGAATCTTGCCCCTTTTGTCAGGGTTCCAAATAGCACCCCAAAGTAAATCAGAGTTCAAGGCAGGGGTGGGTTTCTCGCCCCGTTCCAACCGGTTCGGTTGGAATGGGGCCGGTGGCGTCCTTGTGCACACGCGCAGTGCACGCATGCGTACTAGCGCCTGTGCAATGCTCCAGCTGCTCCTGGAGGATTGCGCAGGCGCTGTATGCGTTCTGCGCATGCGTGGAAGCACAGAACTCGTCAAAACCGGGTGGATCCTTCGGCAGGTGGATCCTTCGGCGTTCCTGGAAGTTACTTACTTCCGGGTTCGCCGACCAACTGGTTCGCGGGGACCGCCGCGAACCGCCTGAAACCCACCCCTGGTTCAAGGCAAAGTATTGCTCAAAGTTCCAATTTATTAAGAGTAATTTAGTAATAGTAATTTAATAAATTTGTATGCTGCCCAATCCTGTAGGACTCTGGGCGGCTTACAGAAACAAGATAAAAGTTAAAAGTTAAAAATACAAATAAAAAAGAGATACAAATTTTAAAAACAACACACCATACATTCCGTCTAGGTGGGGCTGGACCTTGTTCAACAGCCCCAGGCCTGCCGGAACAGCCAGGTTTTGGTGGCTTTTTGGAAGGCCGAGAGAGTGGGAAGGGTCCGGATCTCTACGGGTAGATCGTTCCACAGGGCCAGAGCAGCTACAGAGAAGGCCCTCCCCCGAGGGGCCACCAGCCGGCATTGTCTGGCCGATGGTACCCGGAGGAGGCCCAACCTGGGAGATCTTATTGGTCGTTGGGAGGTATGTGGCAGGAGGCGGTCTCTCAGATATCCAGGTCCTAAGCCATGTAGGGCTTTAAAAGTAATGACTAGCACTTTGAAGCGCATTGAGAGACCAATAGGAAGTCAGTGCAGCTTGCGGAGGATGGGTGTAACATAGGTGTATCTAGGTACACCCAGTATCGCTCGCGCGGCTGCATTCTGGACCAATTGTAGTCTTCGAACACTCTTCAGGGGCAGCCCCATGTAGAGCCCCATGTACAGTTCCCTGTCCCAAGGGTCAAAAATTTCAAAATGGCAGCCGTCCGGGGGGAATCTTGCCCCTTTTTTCAGGGTTCCAAATAGCATCCAAAGGTAAACCAGAGTCCAAGGCAAAGTATTGCTCAAAGTTCCAATTTATCGAGAGAGCCATGTTGGCACATCTGGGAAAACCCAAATCTGAAGGCTTCCCGGTTTTCCCCACCCAGTTGAAAGTCCAAGATCTTGCCCCCACACCCACAAGCCCATCTTCCACTGGCAGCTTCCACCCATCCAATTCCAGTCAGATGCAGAGGTGCAAAGACAAAGGATGACCTTGGCTTTCTAGAAAGAATGTTGTTATGGCTACATATCATCTAACTCCGTACAATCCCCCCTCCCATTTTCCCACCATAGAAATTGCACAGTAGAAGAATAGAAAGTGTGGCAGGCCTGAGGGCCAAAAGAAAAGATGGCTGCAGGCCTTACGGCTTTTGTTCGCGCTTCGTTTGCATGCCTGAGGAAAGATCACACTGGAAAGAAATTGGACGTGAAGGAGTGTGATCAAGCAATGCAGGTAGTCTTCGACTTACAACAGTTCATTTAGTGACTGTTCAAAGTTGCAATGGCACTCAAAAAAGTGACTCAGGGCCATTTTTCACACAAGCGTTGCAAGCATCCCCGTGGTCACGTGATCAAAATCCAGATGCTTGGCAACTGTCTCGTACAAGGATGGTTGCAGTGTCCCGGGATCACGTGATCCACTTTTGTGACCTTCTTACACAAGCAAAGACAATGGGGAAGCCAGATTCACTTAGCAACCGGGTTATTAACAACTGCAGTGATTCACTTAACGTCTGTGGCAAGAGAGGTCGTGAAAAAGGACCAAACTCACTTAACATCTGTCTGACTTAGCCACAGAAAGTTTGAGCTCGATTTTGGTCGTGAGGAGTCCCTGTGGCAGCAAACGTTCAGGGTAAATAGTGCAAGGGTGGGGATATAAAGACCATTTTAGATCGTCCTCGACGTACGACCAGTGGCTTAAAGCAGGGGTGAATCTTGTCCTGATGAGTTTGTCCTCCTATATCACAGCCAAACCTCCAGGTGATCTCAATGACTCTCTAAAATGATGCAAATGACCAGCTGCCTGCGAGGAATATAAATCCTTCCCTTCCCCATCACCTAGTCAGAGCTGAAGAAGCTTCTTGGAGGAGAAGCGAAACATCTTCGAAAGAAAAACCAGAAAGTCCAGATTATCAATGATGCTCTCTTATTATAATTTGGCTTTTTTTTTTTTAAAAAAAAAAATTCATTGAATGAGGCATGTGAGCGACTCACGTTCCTTGTCTGGAGTAACAGGAAATCTAATATATAAATTAAAAGAAAAATAAAATCTGCATGGCCCTAGTGCAGTGATGGAGAACCTTTTTCGCCTCTGGTGCCCCGCGCGTGCGTGCCACCCCATACTTTAATGCTCCCCCCTGCACCGTGCTCCCTGTGCATGTGACCCCCACGCCACCGCCAGGCTGCCCCTGCATGGTTTTCTTGGAGCCTGGGGAGAGCAAAAATGGCCTCCACTGCCCACCCAGAGGGCCTCCGGAGGCCAGAAACGGCCTGTTTTCTGACTTCAGATTTGAGCGTTGGGCTGTTTTTCGCCCTCCAGAGAGTGAAAAACAGCCCAACACGCAAACTGGAAGTTCTGGAATGGACATCCGGATTGCCCGTTGGGCTGCTTTTCGCCCTTCGGAGGCTTCAGGAGGCTTCCCTGAAGCCTCCAGAGGGGGAAAAACATCCCAATGCGCAACCTGGAAGTCCGTTCACGAACTTCCGGTTTGTGTGTTGGGTGGTTTTTCGCCCTCTGGAGACTTTAGGGAAAGAGATTTAGAGATTTAGAGATTTTATTAATATTTGTAGGCCGCCCTTTTCCCTGAGGGGACTCAGGGCGGCTCACATAAAATCAGGGAGAAACCTCCGGAGGGCAAAAAACGGGAGAAAATCAAGGCCGAAAATCAGCTGGCCAGCATGCGCTTGCACGTTGCAGCTGACAACACCTGACGTGCCCTCAGAAATGGCTCCCCCATGCCATAGGTTTGCCATCACAGCCCTAGTGAAAGGTTTTGCATTAAACAAACAAACAAACAAACAAACCCAAAATGCCTGCTTTGAATAAGGTGACCAGACGTCCCACTTTTGGCGGGACAGTCATGATTTTTAATAATTTGTCCCGTGTCCCGCGGCATTTTTAAAAAGTCCCATTTTTGTAGAAAGGGTACCCCGCCCCTTTTTTGGCTCCACCATGTGGCTTCCTCTTGCAAATATTTTCACTCATTTTTCCAGGTCTATTTTTGTCTATAGTGGCTGTGCGCCGGGAGGGAGACCTGCGGGGCTGGAGGCTGCGTGGCGGCTGCATGCTGCCGAGCACTAGCAGGAGTCGCGAGGCGGGCTGGCCGAGTGGCCTTGCATGCAGCTCACCTCACTGCCCGATGAAGGCTGCCCGGCTGCTGGCGCTACTGCTGCTGGCGCTGCTACGCATCTGCTCCACCACCGAAGATGCCACCACCACCTCCTCGCCGGCCCTTCCCGCCCGGACGCCCGCTGCCCAGGAGCCACCCAAAACCTTCCTGCCCACCACCGGCTGCACTGCGGTTGACTCACCCCAGGCAGGCTGGAAGGTTTCGAGCGGCTCCTGGGTGCGAGGTGGTGGCGGTGGCATCTTTGGCGGCAGAGCAGAGGCACAGCAGCAGCAGTGCCAGCAGCCAGGCAGCCTCCATCGGGCGGCGAGGCGAGCTGCATGCGAGGCCACTCGGCCAGCCCGCCCCGCGACTCCTTCTAGTGCTCGGGCTGGAAGTCTTCGGTCAGCCAGAGGGTGAAGAAGAGGCCAGGCGAGAAGAAGGACCTGGGCACGCTGGGCTACATGTTGGGCACCCCTTCAATTCCCCTCCCCCATCAATGGTGTCCCGCTTTACAAATTTTAAAATCTGGTCACTTTAGCTTTGAAGTGGGATGGGATTGAATCATATATCAACACAGCCCACAGTCACTGAGGCCTGACGATTGTCTCAGGATTGGAGTGGTGGTCATATCTACAAATTCAATCATGTTTCATGAAGGATGTGAAAATGTGGGGTGCTACTAGAGAGTTAAGAACATTAGACCAATTTTTACTGGGGATGGATGAGAAATTGATACAGAAAATTTATAAATACCTATCAGATTACAAAATGGAGGAAGAACAAGTCCAAGAGACAATGGTGGTAGGGGCCAAAAACTTTGGATACAATCGTGAATTGGAAAGGTAGGTCACCCTGACTGATCTTTGGACAGACAGATCCTGAAGCTGAAGCTCAAATAGGTCAATCATCCAGGCCAAAGGTCTGGATGATTGAGTACACCACGATGTAGAAAAGATGTGGAGACTCTAGAAAGAGTGCAGAGAAGAGCAACAAAGAGGATTAGGGGACTGGAGGCTAAAACATATGAAGAACGGTTGCAGGAACTGGGTATGTCTAGTTGAATGAAAAGAAGGACTAGGGGAGATACGATAGCTTTTCAATGTCTAAGTGAAAGCTGGCTTGGTGATGTTGACGCAATCATCAGGAGGCTGAGGGTTCTAGTCCCACCTTAGCCATGAAACTTGGCTTGGTGACATTGGCCCAATCATCAGGAGGCTGAGAGTTCTAGTCCCACCTTAGTCATGAAAGCTGGCTCGGTGATGTTGACGCAATCATCAGGAAGCTGAGGGTTCTAGTCCCGCCTTAGTCATGAAACCTGGCTCGGTGACATTGGCCCAATCATCAGGAGACTGAGATTTCTAGTCCCGCCTTAGCCATGAAAAACAGCTGGGTGACTTTGGGCCAATCACTTTCTCTCAGCCCAGCTCTGCTGGCTGGGTGATTAAGTCCACGCATCTTCAGGTGGGCCAAGGTTGAGAAACACTGACTTTTCTCACTGAACCGAGATGGTGCAGTGGTTAGAGTGCAGTACTGCAGGCAACATCTGCTGGCTGCTTGCAATTTGTCAGTTCAAATCTCACCAGGCTCAAGGTTGACTCAGCCTCCCAGCCTTCCAAGGTTGGTAAAATGAGGACCCAGATTGTTGGAGGGGGGGGGCAGCAAGAGGCTGACTCTTAAAACCACTTAGAGAAGGCTGTGAAAGCACTATGAACTGGTATCTAAGTCTAAGTGTTACTGATATTTCAGGCAAACTCTGCCCACTGTTAGGAGTTCGATCCTGACTGCCTCAAGACTTTCATCTTTCCGAGGATGAAAGGCTGAATCAAAGACTCAGAAGAGCTCTTCTGAGTCTTTGATTCAGCCTTTCATCCTTCCGAGGTGGGTAAAATGAGGACCCAGATTGTTGTGGGGCAATAGGCCGACTCTGTAAACCGCTTAGAAAGGGCTGTAAAATAAGGTGACCAGATTTTAACATTGGTAAAGCGGGACACCATTGACGGGGTGGGGGGGTTCTTCATTAAAAATTTGGTCTATATGGATTCTCTCCTCTCCTTCCGGCACACACACCCCTGACTAAAGCGCTTCTTTTTGCCCGCCTGAGCTTTGCTGCGGGCGAAAGAAAGCGCTTTAATCAGTGGGGTGCTGGGGGAGAGGACTGCATCGTGCATTCTTTCCCAAAATCGGGACTTTTTTAAAACACCGCGGGATGCGGGACAAGTTGTTAGAAATCGGGACTGTCCCGCCAAAAGCGGGACGTCTGGTCACCTTACTGTAAAAGCACTACAAAGCGGTATATAAGTACTCTTGCTATTGCTATTCTTCCTAGCTTTGCAGATGGCAAGTAACTGGTGACTTTCCAGCATATCATTGTCTCTCTGTTATTTTAAACTAACCAGCTGATGCTGCCAATTTTCAAGGGCATCCTCCAACACCTTCCCCTCCCCACTCCCATTCTCATGCACACCCACAGGTACACACCCACCTATGGAAATCCCTATCAATTGGCCACCAAGAGTTCCTTCAACTGTGCCAAGGGTTAAACTTCTTCCCTGAGGTTGCAATAAAGATAAATTACACATAAAAATAGCAACCATTGGCAGAATGTGAACTGGCTCTTGGCAGTAGCAAAACCAGAGTGGGGGAGGGAGGGAAAAGAGGGGGGGAGAGGAGGGGATGAGGAAGAAATAGAGAGGGGGAAGAAAGAGACAAAAAGAAACAGGGAGAAAGCGAGGGGGAGTGAAAGAGAAGAGAAAGAAAGAGAGAGGGGGTGGAGAATGGGAGTGAAAGGTAGAGAGGAGTGAAAGAGAGGAAGGGAGAACAGGAGAGGAAGAGAGAGAAAGGGGGAGAGAGATATAATAAAGAGGGATGGAGAAAGAGGGGGAGTGAGAAGAGAGAAATAGAGAGGGAGAGAGAGAAAGAGAGAGGGAGAGAGAAGAAGAGAGGGAGAGAAATAGAGAGAGGAAGAGAGGGGGAAGAGAAAGAAAGAGCGGGGGATGGAGAATGGGAGTGAAAGGCAGAGAGGAGTGAAAGAGGAAGGGAGGAAGAGAGAGAAAGGGGGAGAGAGACAAAAAAGAGGGATGGAGAAAGAGGGGGAATGAGAGAGAAGAGAGAGAAATAGAGAGAGGAAGAGAGGGGGAAGAGAAATAAAGAGGGGGGATCGAGAATGGGAGTGAAAGGCATAGAAGAGTGAAAGAGAGGAAGGGAGAGACATACAAAAAAGCGGGATGGAGAAAGAGGGGGAGTGAGAGAGAAGAGAGAGAAATAGAGAGGAAGAGAGGGAGAGAAATAGAGAGAGGAAGAGAGGGGGAAGAGAAAGAAAGAGGGGGGATGGAGAATGGGAGTGAAAGGCAGAGGAGTGAAAGAGGAAGGGCGGAAGAGAGAGAAAGGGGGAGAGACACACAAAAAAGAGGGATGGAGAAAGAGGGGGAGTGAGAGAGAAGAGAGAGAAATAGAGAGGAAGAGAGAGAGAGAAGAAGAGAGGGAGAGAAATAGAGAGAGGAAGAGAGGGGGAAGAGAAAGAAAGAGGGGGGATGGAGAATGGGAGTGAGAGGAGTGAAAGAGGAAGGACGGAAGAGAGAGAAAGGGGGAGAGAGACACAAAAAAGAGGGATGGAGAAAGAGGGGGAGTGAGAGAGAAGAAGAGAGGGAGAGAAATAGAGGAAGAGGGGAAAGAGAAAGAAAGAGGGGGTGGAGAATGAGAGTGAAAGGCAGAGAGGAGTGAAAGAGGAAGGGAGGAAGAGAGAGAAAGAGAGGGTGGAGAGAGATACAAAAAGAAAGGAATGGAGAAAGAGAGGGGGAGTGAGAGAGGAAGAGAAGAGAGGAAGAGAGAGAGAAACAGGGGGAGAGAAAGGGAGGGAGGGAGAAAGAGGGAGAGACAGAGAGGGGGCGTGAGGGAGGAAGAGTGTGGGAGGGAAAAGAAGGGGGAAGAGAAAAAAAGAGAGGGAGAGATAAAGGGAGGGAGGGAGGGACAGTGAGGGGAAGTGTCTGTGTGAGAGAGAGGGGGGAGCGGTCTTTGTATCTTAAAGTGCAGCCAGTTGTAAAAGCTGAAAGAAAAGGAAGTGTGTGAGATTTCCCAGCACACATTATCTAAGGGAGCGTCCATATTTTACGGTGACACCAGCTTTGAGACTCATTTCCTTGAGTTAAGTAGCACAGGGTGAAGTATCTCCTACCCGCTTACTGACTATTCATCTGAAGCCGTATCCTGGGCATTTAACCTGGAGCGCCTGTTGATGTATGATCAAATCAGAGGAAAAAGGCCACGCTGCTTAACCCTCTCCTTCTAGGCTTGCACTTAATGAATGTCACACAGACTCACAATAGAAATGACGGCCAATCCGTCCTAGTAAACACCATCGGCTTCGGCCGCCGCAAAGATATGGAGAAATATGCTGAAGACATTCAGCAAAATGCCTTCGCAAAATGCCCACAAAATGCTCTCTCTCTTTTCTCTCTCTCTCTTTCTTTTTCTCTCTGACTCTTTCTCTTCTTTATCTTTCACTTTCTCTCTTTCTCTACCTCTCTTTCACTCTTCTTGTTTTCTCACTGTTTTCTCTGTGTTTATTCTCTTCCCTTATCTCTCTCTCCTTTTTCTTTCTCTTTCTCTCTGTCTTTTTTCTCTTTCTCTACCTCTCTCTTCTTTTCTCTCTTCTCTCTCTTTCCCTCTCTGTCTTTTTTCTCTCTTTCCCTACCTCTCTCTCATTTTTATTTCTTTTTCTCTATCTCTTTCTCTCTGTCTTTTTTCTCTTTCTCTACCTCTCTTTTTTCTCTCTCTTTCTCCCTCTCTTTCTCTCCCTCTCTTTCTCTGTCTTTTTTCTCTTTCTCTCTGTCTTTTTTCTCTCCTTACCTCTCTCTCTCCTTTTCTCTTTCTCTCTTTCTCTGACTTTTTTCTCTTTCTCTACCTCTCTCTTTTCTCTCTCTCTTTCTTCCTCTCTCTTTCTCTTTCTCTATCTCTCTTTCTCTCTCTCCTTATGATTACAAGCCTGCCTTCCCTTCCTCCCAAAAGTCATTCTAAGCTTGGAAGGAAATGTTTTGAAGCATTTTTTTTTTAAGATTAAGATTTTAAGATTAAGATTTAATTTATTTGTATGCCGCCCTTCTCCGGGAGGGACTCAGGGCAGCGAACAACTCAAAAGGGGAAAGGGGATACAAACACAATACACGTAATTAAAATACACAAGAGTCATACAGCCATACAAGTCAAGAGGGGAGGGGAACTCATCAACCCCAGGCCTACTGGCACAGCCAGGTTTTGACAGCTTTCCGGAAGGCCTGGAGAGAGGTGAGGGTCTGAATCTCTGCGGGGAGTTTGTTCCAGAGGGCCGGAGCTGCCACAGAGAAGGCCCTCCCCCGGGTGGTAGCCAGATGGCATTGGCTGGTAGACGGAACCCGGAGGAGGCCAACCCTGTGTGATCTAACGGGTCTTTGGGAGGTAATTGGCAGCAGGCGGTCTCTCAAGTACCCAGGTCCAATACCATGAAGGGCTTTATAAGTTACGACTAGCACTTTGAAGCATATCCGGAGACCAATCGGTAAAATCTGTAGTCATTGAATAGCAGAATAACAAAATTGGAAAGGACCTTGAAGGTCTTCTAGTTCAGGGGACCCCGATACCATTTCAGACAAGCAAACTGTCCAATCTCTTCTTAAAAACCTCCAGTGTTAGAGTACCCACAACTTCTGGAGGCAAGTTGTTCCACTGGTTAATTGTTCTCACCATTAGGAAATTTCTCCTTAGTTCTAGGTTACTTTTGTCCTTGATTAGTTTCCACCTGTTGCTTCTACTCCGGCCTTCAGGTGCTTTGTAGCAGCTCCTCCAGAGGTGGGTTCCTACCAGTTCGCACCTATTCGGTAGAACCGGTTCGTCAAATCTACCGAACTGGTTAGAAGAGATTCCAACAGGGGACCCGGAAAGCAGGCCACACCTACAGAAGAGGCTCCAAAAAATTTTGAAACCCACCACTGGTCCTTGGATGTGATTATTCTACACTATCATGCTCCTATTTATAAAACTCAGTGCCTCTGTGAAAGGTAAGGATGACTACTGCGTTTGTGGTGCAATCAGAACATTGCGTGTGTTGAAGTTGTTTTAAGGCAAACCAAAGATGCCTTTTAAAAAAGAAGTTTACATCATATTCTTATGCATGCCAGTGCTGTGTGTGAGGTAATTTAAGGTGGTTCTGACAAGTGTCGTCAGCATCTTCATATCCGGTCACATGGGCTGCAAGCCACTCCCATCCGGTCACATGGGCGGCAAGCCACTCCCACAAAGGAGGCCACACCCACAGAGTAGGTTCGAACAATTTTTGAAACCCACCACTGAGCTTCTCAAATATAGGAAGAGTGCTATCATGTCATCCCTGGTCCTTGTTCGATGTCGATCAGAAAAGTCGGCAGTTTGACAGTTCGAATACCTAGTTTATTGGTGAGCTCCCGTTACTTGTCCCGGCTTCTGCCAACCTAGCAGTTCGAAAGCACGTTCAAAACTGCAAGTAGAAGAACAATAATAATAATAATAATAATAATAATAACAGTAGACTTATATACCGCTTCATAGGGCTTTCAGTCCTCTCTAAGCGGTTTACAGAGTCAGCATATTGCCCCCAACAACAATCCGGGTCCTCATTTTACCCACCTCGGAAGGATGGAAGGCTGAGTCAACCCTGAGCCGGTGAGATTTGAACCGCTGAACTGCTGATCTAGCAGTCAGCCTGCAGTGCTGCATTTAACCACTGCGCCACCTTGGCTCTTAAAAATAGGGACCACCTTTGGTGGAGGGGGAACAGCGTTCCTTGCGCCTTTGGAGTTTAGTCATGCCGGCCACATGACCACGGAGACGTCTTCGGATAGCGCTGGCTCTTCAACTTTAAAACGGAGATGACACTGCCCCCTAGAGTCGGGAACAACTAGTACATGTATGCGAGGGGAACCTTTACCTTTATGATTTATGTTGATCGCCTATTTAGTATCCTGTGAGTATCACTAAGTGTTGCATCTTATGATTTATGGTGAATGTGTTTTTTACAATGACGATGATCATGATTTATCACTTATAGCTTTTATGTACACCGAGAGCCTATGCACCGAAGACAATTTTCCTTGTGTGTATAATTACACTTGGCCAATAAAGAATTGTATTCTAGGTGTTTTTGAGAAGATCTGCAGCTAACAGTTTCTATGGGAGGCCCTGAAGCACACAACCAATTGCAATAGATTTTTCTGTAACAGATGACTCTGATCCAGTAAGGTTTTTCTTCGAAATAAAAACCTTCCCAAGCCCACCCACCCACCCATCCCTCCCCCCCCTCCGGACAAAGACTACAGGAGAGTTGTAAAGCTCTCCATGAAAACAGGGTAGTCATTATGGATGGTTGGTGGCTTGGTTCAGGTTGGATTGATGGATGGGTCAATTGCTTTAAAAAAAGGAAGAGTTTAGACTGGAGAAGTTACATTTAAAAAAAAAAAAATCCTACCCTGGGGAAATTTCTCCAACCAAGAATAGCATTAGAAGTTATATCCGAAAGTGATTGTTGGGGAAGGGAAAGTTACAGACCAAAATGGATGTGGATTTTTATTTTATTTTAACAGATTGTTACCGTATTTTTCGGACTATAAGATGCACCGGTATATATATTCGAAGAGGTAAGTAAGAAAAAATAGTGTTTGTCCCTCCCCGGCCCCCAGGAGCACTCAGCAGGCTTCAGCAGGACTGGGGGAAGGCAAAAACTCCTTGTTTTTGTAAAAAAAGGGTGGAAAATGGGCCATTTTTCGCAAAAACTGAGGCGTTTTTGCCTACCCACAGCGCTGCTGAAGCCTGCAGACTACTGCTGGGGGCTGGGGGAAGGCCTCTTTTATGAAAAATGACCCATTTTTTGCAAAAATGAGATGCAGAGGCAGGGAGGAGGCCAAAAATGGCTGTATTCGGTATAAAAGATGCACCAACATTTCCACTAGGGGTGGGTTCCTGCCAGTTCTAACCTCTTCTACAGAAGAGATTCCACAAATCGACAGTGCTGTTTAGAACCTGTTCCAGCTCCCTCCCCCCGCCCGTCCACACATCATCACAATGAAGAAAGAGAGGAGGAATTCTGGGAGTTGAAGTCCACAAGTCTTAAAGCTGTCAAGTTTGAACACCCCTGGGTTTTTTTTTCTAAAGGATTAGGGCTGCAAGGGTCTTGTAACTTGACAGCTTTAAGACTTGCACACTTCAATGCCAGAGTCCCTGAGCCAACAAGACTGGAGGAGGAATTCTGGGAGTTGAAGTCCACGAGTCTTAAAGCTGTCAGGTTTGAACACCCCTGGGGTTTTTTTTTCTAAAGGGTTAGGGGTTCAAGGGTCTTGTAACTTGACAGCTTTAAGACTTGCACACTTCAATGCTAGAGTTCCTGAGCCAACATCACTGGAGGAGGAATTCTGGGAGTTGAAGTCCACAAGTCTTAAAGCTGTCAGGTTTGAACACCCCTGGGGTTTTTTTTTTCTAAAGGGTTAGGGGTTCAAGGGTCTTGTAACCTGACAGCTTTAAGACTTGCACACTTCAATGCTAGAGTTCCTGAGCCAACATGACTGGAGGAGGAATTCTGGGAGTTGAAGTCCACAAGTCTTAAAGCTGTCAAGTTTGAACACCCCTGGGTTTTTTTTTCTAAAGAGTTAGGGCTGCAAGGGTCTTGTAACTTGACAGCTTTAAGACTTGCACACTTCAATGCTAGAGTTCCTGAGCCAACATTTTGGTTACTAAGCAAGAGTGTTGTTAAGTGAGTTTCACCACATTTTACAAGTTGGCCACACCCACCCAGTCACATGACTGCCAAGCCACTCCCACTCGGTCACATGGCCGGCAGGCCACTCCCACAAAGCAGGCCACACCTACAGAAGATGTTCTAAAAAAATTTGAAACCCACCTCTGATTTCCACGCTCTTTTAGGGTGGGAGAGAAGGTGTGTCTTATAGTCCAAGAAATATGGTAAGTTTTTTTAAAAAAAATAGTGATAGGTCCTGCACAGGGAAAAAAGGAACTGTATTTATATATCTACAATCCCTAGGATGGTTGATTTGCACTTCAGCTGTTCTCGTGCAGATTTCAAGGTCATATTAAAAGCTGTTGATAGCAACTCGTCATTGAGATACGTTAAATAGTAATTCAGCCGGATTGGATCGGTTCACCTGAACCAGTAGCACAAATTTCAGGTGGGGACGCCTACCCACCCACCCACCTCTGCTCTATGCCGTCGTATTTAGCTACGTTTTTGAGGCCTCTTGCGCACAAAGCGCATGTGCGGGAGGCCGGGCACATACATGGAAGGGGCACGTGTGCGAAGCGAAAGCGGCAAACCGGTGGTAACATGTTTTGCCAAAGTGGCAGTACTGCAGGCTAACTCAGCCCACAGTCAGGAGTTCGATCCTGGCCGGCTCAAGGTTGACTCCACCATCCATCCTTCCGAGGTCGGTAAAAGGAAGAACCAGAATTTTGGGGGCAAGTTGCTGACTCGGTAAAACCGTTTAGCAAGGGCTGTAAAGCACTGCAAAGCAGTATATAAGTCTAAGTGTAATTGCTGTTGCTATTCATCCATCCATCCATCCATTCATTCATTCATTCCATTTCCCACATAAGATTTTAGCACTAATGCAAAACTTTTCCAGAAAAGAAGGGATATTATTGTAAGAGGGATCCTTCCTTCCTTCCTACCTTCCTTTCTCCCCCCCCCCCCTCTATCCATCCATCCATCTCTGAAGTTTCTTAGTCATCCAGGTCTTGGTTGTCTCGAAGGTGCTTTTTCAAGAGGCAACTAGACTTTCTGGTTTTCTGCTTGGATGAGAAGTGAAACGTCTTCAAAGAAAAACCAGAAAGTCCAGTTGCCTCTTGAAAAGGCACCTTTGGGTCATTCATTCATTCATTCATTCATTCATTCATTCATTCATGTCTGTGTAGTATTCATGAACTGGAATAGGGCTGAGTAACAAGGTCATCCAATGGGAGCTGAAGCATTTTGGAGCCTGGGGCATGGCTTAGCTCTGCAGCTCTGAGTCTGTGCTGAGCTCTAAACTACAGCATTTTTCAGAGTATAAGATGCACCTTTTCCCCCTCAAAAAAGAGGCTGAAAATATGGGTGTATCTTATACACTGAATAAAGCATTTTTGGCCCCCTGAAACCCCGCCCCCTTCACCAAAATGGCTGTGCATAGCTTGTAGGAGGCTTTCAGAGCGCTCCAGAAGGCTTGGGAGGGCAGAAATGAGCAGAAATGGCCCGGGTTTTGCTCAATTCCCCCCCCCCCCGCAGCCCCCAGGAGCACTCTATAAGCTTCCTAATGCCCCCCTTTTTTTGACAAAAAATGGGCCCGTTTTCGTGAAAATGGGCTGTTTTTTGCTCATGTTTGGGGGCCCCATGCCCCAAGAACACTTTACGAGCTTCCTAAGGGCTATTTATGGCCTTTTTTCGGAAAAAAAAACCAGGCCATTTTTGGGAGGTTTGCAGTGTGCAAAAACTTTTTTTTATTTGCCTCTTCAAAACCTTGGTGCATCTGTGAAATTTTAATAATTGTATTCTTATTTTAATTTTTTATATATGTCTCTTTTATCTTGTCTGTAAGCCGCCCAGAGTCCCAAGGGAGTGGCATACAAATGTCAATAAACTCAAACTCAAACTCAATCTTATACTTGGAAAAATACGATAGTCTGCTGCTCTGAACTGAAACTGAAACTGTTCTCTCCTTCTGATTCAAGTTATTGAATCCTGCTGAATCAGTTACTTCTATGTGCTTTCTGGAAGTGATTGCTACAACAAACTCTGACAATTCATTCATCCGTTCTCCCGCTTACTATATTTTAGAGCAAATGCAAATCTGCAGAAAAGTTCAGAGGAATTATCTGAAGAACTCTGCTTTTTCCGTCATTATCCAATAGAGAATTTTACACACACGGACAATGGAGAATCCTTTATGAAATTTCCCCCTACTGGACTTCTTGTGAAGAGCATGAAGCTCAGCTACAACTCTCAATCCAGCCTAATATCACCCAATATTGTTGGATGGCTTTCATTACGTCCTCTATTTCGATTTAACCCGCCACCAGCTATAAGGGGTTGGAATTTAGCAAAATTGAAATGATCCTGTTAATTTATTCTCTTCCTTTCTCCGTTCAACTCAATAAATGTGAATTTATTTTTTTCACATTTCTTTTGCGGAGGAGAATTTTGGTAAAAGCATACAGTGGAGCTGGGAGGGGTCAGAGGTGGGATTGAGCTGGTTCGGACCGGTTTGGGCAAACCGTTGTTAAATTCTGCCCAGTTCGGTGAACTGGCTAATCCCACCACTGGCTGGCCCCATCCCATCTTTTGGGGGGGGCATTTTTCAGCTGTTTGGGGGGCATTTTTCAGAGCAGGGGTGGGGCCAGCCAGTGGTGGGATTAGTCCAAACTAGTCAGAATTGCTGAATCCCACCTCTGCCTTTGAGGCGAGTGGTCGGGAGGCGGGGCTGGGTATGATGAGTGATATTGAGTTGGCCACACCCACCCAGTCACATGACCACCTGGCCATGCCCACCCAGCCAGAAAACCAGTTGTTAAATTATTTCAATCCCAACACTGGTGTTTTCACACTTACTTTGGTCTTGTTTTTGCCTGCAAAAGAAGCTTCTGGAAAAACAGATAACACCCACCCCAACCTTTTCTCTTCAGGAATAAAAGCTCTAAAACATCATTAAAAAGAGATAGAAAAGCAATTCTCACGTACCTTGAAAATAAAGGAGAAAAACTCGACGTTTCTTAGGAAGAAACACCCTTTTTCAGAAATTGCAAGGTGGATTCAGTTGGATTGTTAGTGCCAATGGGTTCTTTAAGTTATCTGAGGGCCGTAGGTGAAGTGAATGAGGGAGAAGGAAATTTCCAGAATTCGCTAGGAGAATAAAAGTACTTCTTAAGAAAGGACGAGGAGGGGACGGAAAGCTAAAAGATTCATTTAACTTCTTTTTTAAAATATATTTTTATTTATACATTTTTCTTTAATATACATAAGTATTAGATAAACAGTGTATTGTCTGGGTCTTTTTACATATAAATTATTATTATTATTATTATTATTATTATTATTATTATTATTATTATTCAACGACTATGGCACAAACCAGCAGTGATAATTCCAGTGGTAATTGGCACACTGGGTGCTATTCCAAAAGCACTGGAATTACATTTAAAACAGTTAAAAATTGACAAAATCACCATCAGTCAAATGCAAAAAGCCGCACTGCTTGGATCTGCACGCATATTACGAAAATACGTTACGACGTCCTAGGCCCCTGGGTGGGGCCCGACTAGTAACCAATGCCAAATCCGGCGAAACAACTGGCCGCTGTGATACAATTGTAATAATAATAATAATAATTTTTGTTTATATGTAGTAATATTCTTCTCTCCTAATTTCTTCTTTTATTATCTAACCATTGGTAAAACAAAACACCAAGTTTAAAAATATTCTGTGTCTTCTTTATCCTTTATCTTTAAAATAAACCTGTCCATTTCCTTACAGTCTAATATTTTTAAAATTATGTTTTCATCTGGAGGAGTTTCATTTAACTTCAGAACGTCATCTTTAAACAAGTGCAAGAATGCATCTCGGCAGCATTTGGCTGAAATGCTCTTTACCTTTAAAAGAAAAATTCACGTGAAAATATTGAATAAATTGTGCTAGGGGAAAAATAGAGAATATATACATACTGTATACACATATGCATATAGAGTCAAAAATATGTAGGAAGGCTCCTCCCGCCCCAGATTAAAATATTTTTTTATTCTTAATATTAAAAAGAGGCAGAATAGAATATTTTCTCTAAAGGAGAAATGGACTAAAATTTGAAGAGGATGGTCTTTAGGAATGGAGATTTTGTATCCATTTGGAAAGACTGGGCCAATAAACGGAGACTCCAAATAAGCAGCACAATTAGGCAAGCCAAAGCTAACAAGATTAGCTTAGACAAACGTCTCTAGGAATCTGGCAACAGCCATGAAAATATTAATGGACACATTCTTACACAGGAACAAGCATCTCAATCACAAAGCCCCAAAGAATGTATAAAAGCCCACCTATCCCAACCCCGTTTTGTCAGCCACCCCAGAAACGTGTTGCTGTCACGGAAGTTTCTGGCATCCAAATAAACAGAAACCTTCTTTCCTGCAGCCGGCCTCCATTTTATTTCCAGCATCTTTCTCCAAGCTTGGAACTGGACCGGATTCCTATTCCAACACATAGTCCTCTACTTAAACCCTTCACTTAGTGACTGTTTGACTGTTTGAGGTAGTGACACAAATGGTCCTCACACCTACGACCATTCCATTAGCCTTACAGTCATAGGATCAAAATCCGGGCGCTTGGTCAACTCTGAAGCTGGCCTGACTGAGGCCATCTTGGAGGCTTCAGTGTTGCCACAACGGTGCTGAGGGATAGGGAGGGGGGGAATAGAGAGAGCTGAGTTTTTTCTAGCCAAAACAAAATAGTTTCCCCTGAGAACCAAGGACGTTCTCACAGGTGGCTGAAGAGAGGAGGAGTGAAGTTTCCAAGCAACCGGACAGCATTTTGATTGGACCATATGACTGGTTGTTTGGGAAAGGGAGGAAACTTTTACTTCTAATTAGGGAAAATGGCGGAAACTTTCAGAGTCGGTTTTCATCAGCCTGTGCCAATATGATATATCCAATAAACCTGTTCTTTGAGGAACCTACTTGCCTCGGAGTTCTGTTTGCTATGGTGTATTACTTGGAATCCTGATACCAGCATGTATTCATGCTTGGCAACCGGTTAATATTTATGAAATATGACCGGTTCATATATTTATGGCAGTGTGCTGGGGTCCTGTGATCAACTTTTGTGACCTTATGACAAGAGGAAGCCAAATTCACTTAACAACCATTGTTACTAACCGGGGGGGAGGGGAAATGCAGCAATTCACTTAACAATTCTGGCAAGCAAGGTCATAAAATAGGCCAAACCTCACTTAACAACCACCCTGTTTAGCAATGGAAATCTGGGGCTGACATGGTCATAAGTCGAGGACCACCTGCAAGCCGCAATGCACTGTGTCTGCAACCCATTTCCAGCCTCCACTCCAAGCGACCGAAGTGACAGAAATAAATTGCTAATTTGTCACATTTTTTTCGGCCTTCCTTTTTAATAAGCTCCTGAGAGGAAGGGGGCTGGAGGGGGTGAGGAGGAGGCAAATAAAACTCAAGGGACACATAAATGATTCTTTGCAGCTTGGCTTTTAATATCGGGGAAAATAATTGCTAATCAAAGCAACCTGCGTTGGAAACGGCACGGAGAAAGACCCCGCCTCGGCGTTCCCACCGCTGAATTTTATGGGGCTGCCGAAGAGGCAGGACACTCATTTCCACCTGACAAAAGTGGAGGAGGAGGAGGAGGACGAGGGAGATTATCGGGTGGTGAAAAAAAAAAGAAATGAAATGAAAAATCAAAGACATGTTGTCCTGCAGAGCTGGGGAATGGTGACATGTCTTAGCATGCAGAGAGAACGGGCATGCAGCTAGTGAAAATTTAGTCTGCAGCAGGTGACAAAAGTCAATGTTCAGCTTTCTCTCTCTGTTTTTTTTTTTCATCTTTTCTTCTTTAAAAATCTCTCTATATATAAGAGCCAAGCACCACTCACTCATCACGAAATCTTCAGAACCGTAAAGCCTACAAACTTGAAATTTGGCACGTATGTTCCTCTTGGCTTCTAGGTGCTCGCTAAGAAAGCATTTTTCAAAATGACCGTCGCATCATCAGTATTTCTTATAACTGCCAGCTGCCTTAGAGTAGCACGCTCTACCCCTTTGCTAAACCGGCCGTGGGCGTGGCCATCGCTTGACTCATCTGGCCTGCGAGTTTAGACATTCTACTCCCCCTCCCCACCTGAAAAGAACTCTGTTCCAACTGCCAGTTTCCTGACATTCCGTTACCTCAGCTCCACATCCTTCACTCAGGAGCGATCTGGGGCTCCTTACATTTTCGTAGTGAAGCACGGGTATCCAATTACTGAATATACTGCACAGGGACAGAAATGGGCAGTTTGTTGTTTATTCTTTCCCGCCTTCTGTCGGCCTTGCTTACTAGGGCACCCTTGGGGATCATCTAGGGCCCTCTTGGGTTGTGATTTGATGGAGTTGCATGTAGGCAGTCCTCAACATACGATGCCAATCAGGACTGGAAACGTTTAAAATGAAAATTTAAAAATGTATTTTATTTTTAGCGATAAGGATAAAACTGCTCTCCTAAAACGAGGCCTCTTCTTAACCAAGCCCTGCCCAATTTTGCAAGCTTTCTTGTGGTTAAGTGAATCACGGCAGTTGTTAAGTGAATAGCATGGTCGTAAAGCAAATCAGGCTTCCTCCCCATTGACTTTGCTTGTCGGAAGCCAGCTGGGAAGGTTGGAAATGGCGATCACGTGACCCTGGAACATTGCCACCATCGTAAATGTGCGCTAGTTGCCCCAATTTTGACTACATAACCAAGGAGATGTGTGAGCAGCGGCCATAAGTCACTTTTTTTTCAGTGCTGTTGCAACTTTGGTCACTAAACGAATGGTTTAAGACAAGGCAATTGCACCCTTCTCCTAATTTCTCCAACGTACAGTGCAGGTAATCCTGTAAAAGTGACTTACGACCATTTTTCACATTTACGACACATTCGAGACATCCTAATGGTCAAGCGATCAAAATTCCGACGCTTGGCAACTGACTCGTATTTACGGCGGTTGCAATGTCCTGGGGTCACGTGATCCGCTTTTGCGACCTTCTGACAAGCCGTGTCAATGGGGAAGCCAGATTCACTGAGCAACCATGTGACTGACCTAACAACTGCGGTGATTCACTTAACAACTGCGGCAAAAGAAAAAGTCACAAACTATCATTTCTTTTCTCTCACGCCGGCGATCCATTCACAGCACCAACCAAAACACACAGGTAAGTCTGTGTGTTCATTTAGTGACCGTTCAAAGTTACAGCAGCACTGAAAAAAATAACTTATGACTGTATTTCATACTTATGACCATTGCAGCAGCCCCATGCTCAGGTAATCAAAACTCAGGTGCTTGGTAACTGACTTGTATTTATGATGGTTGCAATGTCCTGGAGTCAAGTGATCCCTTTTTGCGACCTTCTGATAACCAAGGTCAACAGAGAATCTAGATTCACTTAACAACTGGGTTACTATAGCAATAGCAATAGCAGTTAGACTTATATACCGCTTCATAGGGCTTTCAGCCCTCTCTAAGT